>NW_009798281.1:640031-651763 GCF_000520075.1 Aphanomyces astaci
CCATGAACGACACGACCGTAGGTAGTTAACAGGACTAACTCCAACGAGGAATCTACTACTAGTAATACTAAGCGTTTTGAAACGCGTGCCATGGATTGGACGACTTCCAGCCAATCATGCTTAGTCTATCTAGAATACAATCCCATGACGTGGCACCACAAAAATATCCACAGGTTTCAAACCCAAACCCAGGTGTGGGTTCGAATCATAACGTCGGGAAAGATGTAGTTATCGAAGCTTTACTGAGGTACTACTTCTTCAAGTATGTACTTGCATGTACCGTGGTCGCCGTCTTGTCCACCAACCAAGTACCCACCATCCGCAACCAAATCAAAAAAGATGCCTCCACGTTGCGCCAACAACGCTGCGGGGGTGTCCAACTGGACAACTTGTCCTTGATCTAGCACGAGGATGCGGTCGTAATCCAATACTGTGTCGAGTCGATGGGCGATCGAAAGCACGGTGGACTTTGAAAACTCGTCGCGGACCACTCGTTGGAGCCGCGTGTCTGTGTCGTGGTCAATGGCTGCGGTGGCTTCGTCCAGCACGACCACTTTGGCTTGTCGAAGCAGCGCTCGTGCCAGACATAGCAACTGGCGCTCGCCAGCGCTAAAGTTATTGCCGAGCTCGGCCACTTCGCTGTGTAGTTTTTTCTCATCGTGTGCGACACGGTCCATCAGCTCGACTTGCGACAAGGCCCGCCACAGCGGCGCGTCGTCAGCAAACGCATCCGTCGGGTCCAAGTAGTGCCGAATCGTGCCGCGGAACAGCACTGGATTCTGCGGCACAATGGCCATGCGACTGCGCAAGTGGCGTAGGCCCACAGTAGCAATGTCCACGCCATCAATCACAATGCGGCCGTCGGTCAACGGGTACATACGGAACAGCGTCTGCACCAAACTCGACTTGCCAGCGCCTGTGCGGCCCACCACGCCGACGTTTTCACCGCTTTGGATTTGAAACGACACGTGGCAAAGAACGAGAGGTCCGGACGCGCTGTATTGGAAGCTCACGTTTTCAAATGCAATGTGCCCTTGAGCCGGCCACTCGGCACCACGCGTCGTATCGCCCGGTTCATGTCGGGCGCCTTCCTTATCCAAATGGATGTACTCAAGCAATCGCTCTGGTGCAATCATGGCCACTTCAAGCTGCGCCCAGAACGTCACCAGACTCGCTAGCGTTGCCGGCACACTCAACCCGTACGCGACCACGAGCCCCACCAGCCCCGGACTGATGGAATCGTGCAGAACCACCACGCCAATCAACAGCGCCAGCACGATGCCGTTGCTGAGCAATTCCACGCGCAGGGCAAACCACTGGTTCACGGCGGCCGTGGCCACTTGCGTCGCGCAAAACTCGTCCACAAGGGCCACATGCTGGCGTAAAACCCGAGTCCGCTGGCCACGGAACGCTCGAATCGTTGCGGCACCGTCCAGTCCGTCGCTGACGGCCGTCAGTAGCGGCGACCGAGCCGTCTTTTGCAATCGGTTGAGCTCTCGAAGGGGAGCGAGGAAGTATCCCCCGAGCTTGACGTACACGAACAAGAGCGGCAAAACCAGCAACCCCATCCACTGCGTGATGACAACGGCCGTGCCGATCTTGCTTAGGGCCATTGCCGTCTCACAAAGGGTGGGGGCCAACGCCACGGGCAAAGACAAATCCGTCTGCAGCACGTCATCGCCCAAACGGTTCAGTAGTCGACCGATGGGATTTGCATCGAAAAAACTGACGGGGGCGGTCAAGAGGCCTTGCATCATCTCTCCAAACAGCCGCTTGGAACCGCGAAGGGTGAACACAAACACTGCAAACAGCTGCACCATCGTACACACACACAGCGTAAAGATCAAGAGGCCGTAAACGCCTAATTTGGTGGTCGAAGTCACCAACGTGGCTGAAGCGATCGACGAGTTGGATGGCATGGCGACGGAGATGGGTGTGGTGCTACTCCAATGGGACAACCATAGGTCACTGACCACACGCACGGCTTCCACAGCTACCGTCAGGACGAACAACACCACCAGCACGCTGTAGCCTCCAATCGCTTGAATATATGCATGGATCACTGCTTTGGACACTTGGCCCGTCGCTCGACCTTCCACCGCCACCGCCACGTCCCCAGCTACGACGAGCTCTCCTTCAGGTTCAAATGCATCTTCGCCTTCAAATGTGTCATCCTTGGGGTTGGAAAGCACTGGAATTTTCTCTTCCATGTGTGCTGCATCTTCAGTTGGTTTGGCTGGAGTAATGTCGACGACGTTGGTGTTTTGCACTTGCAAGACGCGGTCGACATGTGTCGACGCCAAGATGTCAGGGTGATGCGTCACCAACACAACTGTCTTGTGTCGCATGTACGAGAGGAAACAGTGCCGAAAGATATGATTGGCCACGGTCGCGTCCACAGCAGCCAATGGCGCGTCGAGGATGTACATGTCCGGATTCGCATAGCACGCCCTCGCGAGACTCACCCTCGCTTGCTGGCCGCCCGAGAGGTTGACGCCTTTCGGTCCAATTTCCGTGCGGTCGCCGGCCGGAAACGCAGCGACGTCCGCGGTTAACCCGCACGCGTGCAGTACTTGGTGGTATCGCACGCGGTCGAACGGGGCACCAAATAGAACGTTGTCGCGAAGAGTCGCGGCTTGGATCCAAGGGCGTTGGGCGACGTACCCCACGGTACCGTAGCCGAGGCTCACGTGGCCTTGCGAGGTGGTTAGCTCGCCCAAGAGGGCAGCGCACAACGTCGACTTACCTTGGCCCACCGCACCACAAATCACTGTGAACGTGCCACGTGGGAGGACAACATTCACGTCAGTTAGCACTGGTTCAACGTCGTCACCCTGATCCCAAGCAAACGTGCCTTGAGCTATCGTCACCGCGTTGTCCCCGTTGTCACGAACGGTGTCGTCGTCATCAGGGGATGAATAGTCGTCGTGAATCACGGTGGTCGCGTGCAAGCGAATCTCACGTTGGATTCTGGAAATCGACACCATGCATTGGATGAGCCCCGTGAGCCCCGCCGGCAGTTGAATCAGAGCGTCTTGCAACGAGCGAAACAGGGCCAACGTGGCAAACACTGTGGCGACTGTGAGCAACTTCTGGAGCCACAAAGTGTACGCGGCAAAGATGGACACGGTGACCACCACGGGGGTCGTGAGCATGCACGTGGCCAGGAGCCAAAACGTCCGAAGGAACTTCCACACAGCAACCAACTCGAGGTGACGCAGCGTCGTCACTTTAGCCAGAAACTGCTCCTCCCACGCGTTCAACTTCACCATGGCAATCGAGCCAAACAAATCGTGGACAATCTGCATGCGCGCGTCTTTTCGCTGCAGCAAATTCCGTTGGTAGCCTCGGAAACTCGCGGCGAGGCACGACGTGGTGACCAAAATGAGGACAATCACCCCCACGCCCACAAAGATGGCCCACCCGACCAATTGATGCAACAGCACGACCACGACGGTGATTTGGACCGGCGTGATCCACATCATGGTGAGGCTCGTCGTGAGTTTCATGAGCTGCAGCAAGTCGACGGCAAAGAGGTTGGCCACGTCAGCAGCGTTGGATTTCGTTTGTTGACGGCTTGGGTCGTTTGGATGCAGCACGGACTCGAAGAGCAGTGTTCGAACACTGGCCGAGAATTGAATCCCCGTCAGTTCAATGTGGTATCGCAGGTGCGCTTTCACAAACGCACTGGTGATTTGCAACCCAAACAACGACAGCACGAGCCACAACGTCGACGACCCGTCAAAGCCAGTCGACGTTGTCGTCTGCACCGAAGTGACCACTTGGTGCAACACGTAGCCAGGTCCATACAAGTCGCACGCCGCCGCCGTCAGTTGCATTCCGGCAATACACACGAGACGCGGCCAATATGTGGCCACATACGCGCGGACAAGGCTGGCGCCATGCTGGGAGTAGGTGGACGCAAACGAGGACGTGAGGGCCGCCACGGTAGCTGACGGTGGTGGCAGCATCGACATATCCGCGGCGGACAATTGCCGACGGTTGCCAAGCGATAGCAGCGGGGACGCCCAGCCAAATGTAGCCGCGCCGAGCCATGTCGTTCGCAGAGTCGGTCGAGGCAACGAGCCCACCAATTTGGGACTTACCACGGCTTCGTACGGCATATCCAATGTAGAAATGACACACTAATGAAGTTGTTGGGGGTCTTGCAGGTTGAAGTTGAAGTGACTCGCGCGCGACGAGGTGGTGGATAGTCAGTTCGCGTTGAAGTCTTGATGTTACCGGAACGTTGAAAAGTATATAAAGTTAAACGAAGGTTGGATGGACATCTAGAGAGAGAGAGCGCTGCTTTGCATACACGCTACGTTGGATGGCGCATGATATGTACCAAGGGAGTGAGTAGGTGGATCTACAGTACTAGTAATACTAGTAGCTCCTATTTTGGAAACCCCACGAATTTCTGTTTTGTTTTGGACAGTTCGTTATTATTTTTTAAAATAATAACGTTCGCGTACATCGTATTATTTAAAAATAATACGATGTACGCGAACGTCTAATTACGAATGTAAGGTGAAATATTTTATATCAAATGACTTGAACAAAGTATACTACACTGTAGTACAGCGTTCGCAAACTTCAAACATTACTAGTAGTATCAATATGACATTGATACTAACGTTATACACCTTAATATTACGGTACTGTACTATTTGGCCAAGGGATATATGCACGAGGTGGTTTTCCAATGTTGATTCGATGACTCCACCAAGGAATCAACATCCATGTACGATGTCTATGTATTCCACTTCAATCTACCTACTAGTATGCTGACCACCAAGAGATAACGGCATGTCGTACTCGTACTATTACAGTAATAGTACCATCAATGCTTCTCCCTTGTTATTCCCATTTTGCGGTTAATTTCGAAAAAGATCTGGTATACTTCCCACGGAATTAACTTAAATGGAAAACACTGCAAACTTACTAACGTTATTAAATGATATTCCACGAAATATGCCAGATATTTTTCTTGAAATTAACGGCAAAATGGTGTAATAATGTTAGGATTGATTTTACACATCAAACATTTAAAAAAACTACTCCCATTTAAAACGTTTTTCAAACATAACGAGTCTGTGTTTATGGCATTACATTGTTAAAATCCATTTGAAATCTTGACTACTACCCAAGTATTTTTTTAACGTTATCAGTGAAAAAATACGTCCGAAAAAAACAGTTGCAGTTTCATTGGTCACCCGCCACGACATACATTTTCGACGATGGCTTCAACCGTTATTGGCGGCGGCGCGATCGCGTCCAAGAAGCGGCAATGGGAAGCTCAGCAGTCCATGAAGGAGGTACGGGAGTCGTTGCCGATCTACTCGTGGAAGAAGAACATCCTCGACAGTCTTCGGACGCATCGCGTGCTCATCCTCGTGGGGGAAACCGGGTCCGGCAAGACGACGCAGCTGCCGCAGTACATCCTCGAGAGTCACATGACAGCACCGCACAAGCGCATTGCTGTGACCCAGCCTCGTCGCGTGGCCGCCATCACCGTGGCGCAGCGGGTGGCAGCCGAAATGAACACAACGATCCCGAATGGCCCCGTGGGGTACTGCGTTCGGTTCGACGACACGACGTCGCCTGCCACGAGACTCAAGTTTATGACAGACGGCATGCTCGTGCGAGAAGCGCTGCTCTTCCCCGATCTGGCCAACTACTCGGTGATCGTCCTTGACGAAGCCCACGAGCGGTCGTTGCAGACGGACATTTTGTTTGGCATTGTTAAGCGCGCCTTGGCTAGTCGTGGGGCCAAGAACGACCTGCGGGTCGTGGTCATGTCGGCTACGTTGGACGTCGAGTTGTTCCACAACTTCTTTGCCGACAGGTGCGTTGCTAACCCCGATGTTTCTATCCACAGACACACCATCTCCCAATGTAACCTTTGTCGACGGGTGGTTGTAGTAATCCAGCGGTCCTCCGCATTCCAGGGCGGACACATCCAGTGGACATCTTCTACACGATCAAGCCATTGCCAGACTACTTGGACGCGGTCCTGATCACGACGTTGCAAATCCACCTGGACGAGAAGGACATCGCGGGGTCCATCCTTGTGTTTCTCACTGGCCAAGAAGACATTGAAACGATGGAAACGTTACTCAATGACTATGCCACCCGCCTGCCGCCGCATGTGCCCAAGCTGTGGGTGTGTCCAATCTTCGCCGCGATGCCGCGGGAGACGCAGATGCTTGCGTTTGAGCCTGCCCCACCCCATGTTCGTATAGTTAGCATGCTTTTTGCTTTATGTTTACATTGATGTCGTTAACGTGTTGGCATATATATATATATATTCATAATAGTATTGATATTAGTACTGCCTCGGTCCAATTGAAAAGATTGCGTTGATATTCGATTTTCCTCTTGTAATAGGTGCGCAAAGTCATTTTGGCCACCAATATCGCCGAAACGTCCATTACAATCAACGGCGTCCGGTTCGTTATCGACACGGGTATATACTACTGCGTCTACTATATATATATATATATATATATTATACGCGTTGAGTCGTTTGTTTTAGTGAAACAATACCTTGTTGGGAGCTACTACTACTGTAGTACTAGTAGAATAGCTAAATAAACCATTTCTTTCCTTTTCACTGCAGGACTGGTCAAGCAGCGGTCGTTCGTCGGGCACATGGAGACGCTGCAGATTGAACCGATTTCCCAGGCCCAAGCGTGGCAGCGCAGCGGGCGGGCGGGGCGCGAGGCCCCTGGCGTGTGCTACCGCCTCTTCCCTGAAGCCAAGTTTGAAGAGTTGGCGGCGCGCGCTATTCCTGAAATCAAACGGGTACGTGTCGGTGTTAGTTGATGATGTTTCATACAACACATGACAATAGATATTGTCGATTTGATACAAATTTGGGGAGGGGGTGCAATCGAATCGCGCCGACCAAACCGATCCACAACCGATCTGATTGGTTGAATTTCATTGAGAAGGTTTTGATTGGTTAATAATTTTGAGCTCATCTGAAGTAGCCAATCAAATCGATTTAAATTCCAACGAGAAACCACGCCACAACACGAAATTTCACTCGAAAGCACAATATTGTGTTTCTTTTACTCCAAATTTGGACATTTGTGCTGATTCTTTGCCAAATCTATCGATCGATAACTTCTTTGTACTGAATTTTTGCATGTAAAGATCGTCCGGCGTGACACTAATTTCAGTCACATACGAATTCGATGTTGACATGGTCGAAGAGTGAATTTGATTGGCCACTTGATTCGTGTTCTGAGTTTTGATTGGTCGATGATTGATTGTCTGCCGATGATTTGGTTATTCTGGTCATTCGATTGAGCACCCAAACACTCGAATAATAATCCCGAATCGACTTGACAATATATCCATCCATTGTGGGATTATAGGTGAGCTTGGAGATGGTTGTGCTGCAACTCAAGTGCATGGGCATCGACGACGTGCTGTCGTTTGAGTTTATCGAGCGCCCCAACGTCAAGCACATGCTGCACGCCTTAGAAAAGCTGTACGCGCTCGGCGCGTTTACAACCACGGGGGCTCTGACGGAATTGGGTACACATCAACGCAAAATATCGTCCTCTATTGTACTTTCAAGCAGTGCAATGTGGTATTTTCGGTAGATTCGACAGCTGAAATATCGTCGAGACATTGTTTTTACTTGAACTAACTATATATATATATATATATATACTCCCTGTGAATCAGATACAATGTTGTTCAACTGTTTGTGAAACGGGATATCCCTGCTATTTGATTGGTCAAAAGTCTTTCATTCGATATTTTCATTGGCTACTTTGTCGATTCGATTCACGACTCCACACTAATAACTACACTCGTGTTTTCCAGGTCGAAACATGGCGAGCTTACCTGTCGACCCCATGGCCTCCATCATGCTTTTGAAAGCCGTCGACTTGGACTGTGTCGGGGATGCTGTCTCGATCGTAGCCATGCTCGCGGTCGAGTCCATATTTTACTCGCCCCGGGATAACAAGGAGAAAGCAGCCGCAACTCGCGCGCCATTTGTCTCATCCGACGGCGACCAGCTCATGCTGCTCAACGTGTACAACGCGTACGCAACATGCAGCCCCAAGCAGCGCTTCAAGTGGGCCAAGGATCACTTCATCAACCTCCGTGCCATGCAGCGCGTCGACAGCGTCCGTGACCAGCTCGTGCGCTACCTCCGCCAAGCTAAGCCGGACGCGGACATGGCGTCGTCGGCACTCCCCGACACGATTCCCGTGCGGCGGGCGATGGTCGCCGGCTTCTTTCTCAACTCGGCCACCCGCCAAAAGTCGGCGCTGAATGGGACCCAGGCGTACCACACCATGTGCCTGCCCAAGAAGGAAGAGGTCAAGGTGCATCCATCGAGCGTGATGTTTATGCGGAATCCCGCGCCCCGGTACGTGCTGTTCAACGAGCTTGTGTTTACAAGCAAGCAGTACATTCGAGGCGTGGTGCCGATCGAAAAGGAATGGCTGGTGGACGCCGCCCCCAAGTTTTTCACCAAGGTTGGCGGCCACGTGAATTAGTACGCTCGTACTACTAAACCTCAGACGAATGTACTAGTAGTACGATGTGGTCATACACGTCTACGAGTTTGAAGAGTTACTGTACAGTACATGGGCAACCAACCCAAAAACCAAACAACAGTGGTGGCGGTAGTAGCAAATACTAGTACTGTAGGTCAGTGAAGGACCGGACGACCTACAAGTGCTCCCTTGAGGGCCTGTACAGTGCATAAGTTAAAAGTATTAACATAAAACACGCGGCAACATTCATATCACGGCAGTAGAGCCCAGCGAGCTTCGCAAACATGCCATTGAGATAGAAACTGTAGATGTGAATTCCAACGACTGCGCCAAAGAGACGGATAGCCCACCCCTGCAGCCCCGATAAGCCGATGTGACTGACTGTGCTCAATGTCGAAGGGGTGGGAAATCAGGTCGATGTTATAACGTTACTGATGTCAGGGTGATGAGCAAGAACGTTGCACGGCTTGAACATATAGTCGGCACAGCGCGAAATTCCGGGTTAGAAAACACGCGTACGTCCCCGGCTGATCCTCGCATGACCATACGTTTCAATCGCATTCCGTAGGCCTTCTTTATTGGTAGCACGTCAGTGAAGCTTGTGTGGGACTGAAGTAGGTCCCCCATTGCCTCACTCACATCCTGGGCGAAGGAGGCCAAAAACGAAATTCGCCACAAGAGTAATCGGAGGGCCTCGTCGACACTGAAGTTGGACGCGACGAGCACTGAAGGAGTAGGGGGAGTGAGGTTTGGATCGTGGAGGCAGAAGAGGTTGGCGCGTTGTGGTTGAAGCGCGGAATTGTTTGCTTCACATGCTTGGTCTTGATCTTTCTTGATCTTTCTTGTCATTTTTATAAGTAAAGGTGGTCGTTGGATTTGATATTACTTGTGTCATTATCAATTACTAGTACTCCTCTGGTCCATAATAGTTGTCATCATCAATTTAAACTTGATCTTACAATGTTAGTATACTTCTCGTCGTGATCAACCTCGATCCACCAACGAGCCTTAACTCCCAAGAAACTTGGACACTCGGCAACTAGCCAACAGAACCGTTGGGCGTCATCGAAATTTGGAGCGGTGAGGTCCCGGGCCGCCAGCCTGGTGGCGTTCTCGTCATGTGATATTTTGGAGGTCAAGGATGTTGGAATATCGATTATTGGCCAGTCTGCTGGGACACTGTCGCTCTTAAGGATTCTGTTTCACGCAACAGTTGTAAACTACAAAAATTGGTGTCTCGAGTAGTTGAATTATATCGAGTTGCTGCAGCTTGGGCGTCGTCGTGGACGTGACTATGAACCCCAGCAGCCTCTTGACCGTTGATGATTACCTTTCACCGAGAACGTCGTACGGACGGATGTAGACTAATTCACAGAATCCTCTACATCAGTTGACCTTCAAAGCGACTGTGCCCTAACGATACAAGAGTCAATTCCACACAATCGTCACTTTCAAAAATGCAAGATAAGGTCACGGCCCAGATGGTGACGGATGCGATAACGCGCTTTGAAGTCAACGCTGCCAAGAACTTCCGCCACGACGACCCGGACCTCACTCCATGCACTTTGCCGGTGCTCGTCGCGTCCAACGTCAGTGCCGGCGAGGCCGAAATGTTTTTCACGTCGCGAGTTGCCAACTTGGCCACCTTCTTCCAAGACGGCGCAACGGGGGACGTTTTTGTGACCAAGGTCTCAAACGCGCCAGCCAACCGTGCGTTGGAAGGCCTAGATAATGGCGTTGCAGGCTACGTTAATGCGTACAGCCCGTTTCTATATGGAAATGTGGAGGTTGACATGTTGATCTCTGCCTCATATGTCATCTTCGACTACGCCATCCAACCGTGCCTTCTCCCTGCTGGCGAGGTCGATGCAGAACCTCCCCGTGGCGTACCGACCTCTCGCATTGTCATCGAGATTGAGTACAATGACCGCACCCTGTCGGAGCTGCAGATGTGGGCCACACGACTCCTTGGCAACCCCCTCATTCGAGCCTTCGTTGGAATTTTCGTGTTCAATCGCTACCCCGATGGCACGTTTGCGATGCTCGCTGTGCTCTTCCGCCGTGATGCCGATGGGAACGTTGTTGTGTTTGACGCGGCCTCGTTCGGCACGAGAGCGCTGCACCCCAGTGTGATGTCTGTTGTCAATGAGATGCCATTTGCGCAAGGAGCAGCCCTTCGTGAGCTGCCGTTGCCGCCCGTCGTTGTTCCACACGAAGGGGGGTGCTTGTGTGCCTACATTCGCGAAGACGACGGCCCTCCAATACCTGCCGCTTGGAGCGGTTCGAACCCGTCCATCACCGTGCCGGGGGAGGATGTGTTCTGGATGGCGCCTGCTCCCGCCATGGATCCCCTGCCCGACCTCGTGATCGACTTATGGCGCATTTACTACAAGGTCGCGTCATGCCGCAATTGACAATCAGTTGACATCTGACTGGGTTGATTGATGACGGAACGCAAGGGAAGTGTGGTCAATTGCTGGTGTGAACAAGTGTAATGCATAACTTTAATGAGTTCATTTGATATCGTGTTCTTGCTCTACAGTAACGAAGGGCTCTTACAACGCTTTAGTTGCCGACATGGCCACCTTCGTCCACGATGATGTACCTGGGAGTATTTACGTGCTCAAGGACACGTACGAACGCCACAGCCGTGACTACACGGGTACAATGGGCGCTTGCAGCATTCGACTGTGAGCAGTTGCACGGTTAGTTCGTTTCGTCGATCACATTGCAAGCCCGACTACATTTACAGCACTGTATCGTGATATTCTTAGGGTGGCATCCACATGGGCCTAACGATTCCTAGTATTGTACTACAGTAGTACTTCGAGTAGTATTTAAGATGTAAACTGGTTCATTCCAACAATCGACAATAGCTCATCAATCACCCGAGTCAAGTGTCATATTTTTTAATATCATATAAAATTTGCTGTGACTTCTTCCAGAATTGGCCAAAGGTCGATCACGAGGTTAAGGTTGGAAAGGGGGACACCAGGGGGACTGGGTGCTTGATAGAACACATCCTCTCCCGGCACGGTGATGAACGGGTTGAGGTTGTTCCAATTCGCGGGCATCGGCCGGCTGCTATTGTGTTCAAGGTTGCCGATAGGGGTTGGCAACTCGCGAAACGCTGATCCTTGAGCAAACGGCAATCTTCTGAGGACAGCTATGACACTGTGATTCAGTTTTCTCGTGCCGAACGAGACC
>NW_009798281.1:652989-654178 GCF_000520075.1 Aphanomyces astaci
AGCGGTTCGAACCCGTCCATCACCGTGCCGGGGGAGGATGTGTTCTGGATGGCGCCTGCTCCCGCCATGGATCCCCTGCCCGACCTCGTGATCGACTTATGGCGCATTTACTACAAGGTCGCGTCATGCCGCAATTGACAATCAGTTGACATCTGACTGGGTTGATTGATGACGGAACGCAAGGGAAGTGTGGTCAATTGCTGGTGTGAACAAGTGTAATGCATAACTTTAATGAGTTCATTTGATATCGTGTACTTGCTCTACAGTAACGAAGGGCTCTTACAACGCTTTAGTTGCCGACATGGCCACCTTCGTCCACGATGATGTACCTGGGAGTATTTACGTGCTCAAGGACACGTACGAACGCCACAGCCGTGACTACACGGGTACAATGGGCGCTTGCAGCATTCGACTGTGAGCAGTTGCACGGTTAGTTCGTTTCGTCGATCACATTGCAAGCCCGACTACATTTACAGCACTGTATCGTGATATTCTTAGGGTGGCATCCACATGGGCCTAACGATTCCTAGTATTGTACTACAGTAGTACTTCGAGTAGTATTTAAGATGTAAACTGGTTCATTCCAACAATCGACCATAGCTCATCAATCACCCGAGTCAAGTGTCATATTTTTTAATATCATATAAAATTTGCTGTGACTTCTTCCAGAATTGGCCAAAGGTCGATCACGAGGTTAAGGTTGGAAAGGGGGACACCAGGGGGACTGGGTGCTTGATAGAACACATCCTCTCCCGGCACGGTGATGAACGGGTTGAGGTTGTTCCAATTCGCGGGCATCGGCCGGCTGCTATTGTGTTCAAGGTTGCCGATAGGGGTTGGCAACTCGCGAAACGCTGATCCTTGAGCAAACGGCAACTCACTGAGGACAGCTATGACACGGTGATTCAGTTGTCTCGTGCCGAACGAGACCGCGTCAAACAAAGCAACGTTCCCACCACCATCACGGCGGACGAGCACAGCGAGCATCGCAAACTTGGGAGAGCGGGATTCGTGGTAGACTAGAATACCAACCACGGCGCGAACGAATTGGTCGGCGAGGAGCTGATTGGCCCACACCCACAGCTGCCGTATGTTGCGGTGGCTGTACTCAATCTCGAAGATGATTCGAGGTGTCGGCATGCGATTCTCTGGTTGAGCATCACGCTGGAAAGGAGGCAGACGACGGGGC
>NW_009798281.1:667658-751697 GCF_000520075.1 Aphanomyces astaci
AAGTGCGCAACTTGATTGGGAAAAGGTGTAGTAGTACTTCATCTAATGCGATGATTGGTTGGTTGGAGGTGTTTTTTCAAGCACTTTCGTAAAACAAGTTGTTTGCCGTTTTCATTCTGGCAGCAACTCATTTTTACGTCAACACGTCAAGGTGCTTGCCGCAATGCAATGAAACTGAAGCAGCTATGGCCACATACATGACTTCCCTTCCGTGATCACAACAAATATTAACTACTCCGAGTAATTTATAACGTTTAGGGATATAGTTAGGATAGTCGTTGCTCTATCCAATGATTCAATGCTATGCCATACCTACAACACAAGATCTGTACTAACGTTAGCACTGTACAGTACGTGGTAAGCAACGTCGCACTACAACAACACGATGTATAGTACTCCCATTTCACATCCTCATACGGTATGCATCGTGATGAACTGGCGGTTGCACTGCTTAAGTTGGCCTGGTGCTGCAAGTCGATTAGTTAGCGGCTGAAATAAAGTAAGGGTTGTCCTATTCGGCTGAAATGCAGAACTTGGGTTTAGCGTTCTTTTATCTTCAATGGGGCTTATATTATTTTAAACGTCTGGTTGTTTAACGCAGTTAACTGTAAAGCACAATAGTACTTCGAAGTACTAGTAGAATTTTAGAACATCTGAAGAACTGTCAGCCAAATCTGAACCGTACATAAAAGGGTTTGGGTTAACATTTGTACTGCCCGTCGGAGAAGTCGACATCAAATTTATGAAATGCACTTGTGGGTCGTCGTTCAGCGAGGCATCGACAGTGATCGACATATCCTTGTGCCTATGCTACTGTATTTCCCGCTGCTCCCTGAAGTATTTCGTGTATACTTTGCTCCTCATGTAAGAGGAATAATCCGAATATGTGTCGATGAAGTCTCATTTACTGGCGCCTCACATCAAATACACGCCTACTGTACTGTAGTACAGTACTACGGTGTACAGAAGTTCGGCTTGCTTCTGATTTTCGTGACAGGAAAATGAACATTATACTTTGAAGTATGTCGTGCCAGGGTGCTGGGATTAGAGGGCGGGCTCTCGGTGGGACACGTTCTTCTGTAAGCGCTCGGAATACTGGTATGCATTTTGTTTGCATTTTGTTGGTTAACGTTATTCGCGAATTGTTTCGAGTAGTCAAGCCAAAGGTTCATGCGCGAAGCGATTATTCCTTAAGCGATTATTCCTTATCCTCCAACACAGCGGCATGTTTCTACATCATCGTGCAACTGTGCCCATTCGACACCGCTTAACCAAGCAACGATCAATCCATGGAAATACAAATACTGTACACTAGTATACATAGACGACAATCGTTTAACCCTTCTTGGCCTTGACAGCCGGGCAAACACCAGTATTGGGGTCCATCTTGCCATTGCCGCCAGCAATGCGGTAGCACTTGGTGGACGGGTAGATGGACATGATGCTGGTCGTGACTGAGAATGACAAGCAGACGAAAAAAACGGACAGTAAGATGGTGCCGGCCAAAGGACTCTTGCCGCCCTTCTTCTTGAGCTCTTGCATCTGGAGGCGCTGGGGAGGCAGCATCCACAGCCACGTTAGAGCAAACAACTTGCTGCCGTACGAGATAAAATACGAGTACGTCACGTCCCACCGCACTTTGGTCGTGTCGTTCCTGATGTCGTCTTGCGACAGCATAAAGTATGAGTCCGCGACCTTGTATATGACAGACGCAAACGGAGACGCCAAGCTGGACACGGTCGTGATCAGGCCATACGTGGCCCCTTCGTTGCCGACGTCGGCGATTTCAACGGCGCAGTACGTTGCCACGATGAAGCGTACACCACCGGGCACATTGTCCGCCAAGGACAAGCCCGTGTAGAACCACTGGTTGCGCACGACGTGCCAGATCGTCATAAAGTTGATGGTGCCGTCAATCAAAATCACACCGATGGAGCTGAGCGCGATGGCCCAGCGCCAGTTCCAGTGCAGACCCCACTTGCCCACCACGACCAAAATCCCCGAAAAGATGAACCCGCCGAGCACGGACGACAATGCGTCGTTCAACGGCTCCACGTTGGCCCAAATACTGTACATGGGCGACCCCGCGGTCGACCCAATGCCTTGGAACATGTTGTTGATGAACCGGAACGCGCAAATCTGCCACATCACACGCTTCTGCAGCAACTCCCAGAAGCTACCGGTCCACATCTTGAACGGAATCGCAGGGGTCTTGACTTCTTTCACGATGAAGATCGTCGACAACACCACGATCACGCACGGAATCAAGCAGATGCCATACGGGACATTGGGTGCCATGGAAAACTCAAATGACCCGTTGTAGTTGGCCCCGTTCAAACCGAAACCAACGATCACGCTCGACGCGATCCCCGCGAACGTGCGCACCGTGTAGATGGCTGTCTGGATGCGGCCACGGATGGCCAGAGGCTCGCGCTGGGCGTACTGCACCACCATGGCGTCGGACGCACACGCAGCCGTGACGTACCCCAATGACACAAACATGGACAATACGATAAACAAGCCACCGTTGTCTGGCGCGCTCAGGTTGAACAAGTCTTGGTCTTTCAACGACGCGTTCATGAACGGCTTGGAGCACGCCTTGGAGCCGCGCGCGGCAGCCTTTTGACGGTTGCAGTACGGCTCGCCCAGCGAAGAGAATGTCATGATCGTTAAACAGAACATCGTGGCCACCCACCCGATCAACATCCACGACTTGCGGCGGTAGCCAAAGATGGGGAAGCAGTCCGACAGCATGCCCATGAACGCTTTGAACGACCACCCCAACGTCACCAACGTGCTGTACGACGCCGTCTGGTACCCTTCCAATTCCAGGTACACGTTAAAAATGGGGTAGTTGAGTGACGGAATCAACCCGTAGATGACACCGATGGCGGCGTATTGGGAAAACAATGCAAATGCTTCCTTGGAAAACAGGTCCAGGGCGCCACCGGCCACCAACGCGCCGTCTTGGAACTCGTCAGGGGTCTTGGCATCGTAGAAGTTGCCAGCGTCCTTGTCGTTCGTGGCCGACTGGATGTACGACACACGCTCTTCCAAGTCGTGGCGCACGTTCGGGTTTGGTGCGTTGTTCCTCATCGTGCCAGGCAAATTGAACAATATTTCAATAAGTTGGACGACTGAAGCAGCTTTGATTCGGACCAGAATGGCTCGACGGACAGCTGGTGTGCGCCATTGCAACACTTGTTGAATGACTGTACGTACAGTACTGTAGAAGGTAAAAAACATTCCAACGTTCTGGACGAAGCCTATTTGACTTTCAAGCTTTAAAAACATGTGGATATTGTTGAAGTCGACGCACAATTTCTCGACTTACTGTTAATTAACAACCTCATACAACGACGTCCAATTTTTCGACTTCCAGTTAACAGCAGAAGTAGGACACGTATTAGTGTCCAATACAACGAAGGTACTCAAGCCCCTCTTTAAGTTACTATTAATTGTAACGTATAACATTTAGAAGTTGTTAGTTGTTGCAGTTGCAGGCTTTTATTTTATCGGAACATGTCAATTCTTGAATTCTATTGGGTAATTCAGCTCGGCAAATCACCGATCTTTTAGCAAATCACAGACCCGTCACGTTACTGACGAAATATTATGATTTGTGATGTTACGAGTGCTATTAAAAGTATGAGTCCACTGGCGCAGTGGTTAAGATAAACACACCGCTGCGCTCGTGTGCTGACAGGAAGTAGGAATGGCGCTTCGCGCATAAATCATCGCTAGAGTAACTCGAAAAACAACTTCAATAAAAAGCAAAGTACAAACCAAATGTAGATTGTGAAGCGCTTACACAAGAACGTTCCAACCAAGAGCCATGTACCCTCAGAACCCATACGGTATGTTTGCTACAGTACATACTTCGAAGTGTAATGTTCATTCCCGGACGCACCTCCAGTCAATGCGCCTACTTGGGGTTAAGCTAAGGAGAACTTCACTGCCGCGCCTTCGGGTATCGTTCACTTACATGAGAGAACGAAATAAGAAAGTCAAATAATACCCCATAGAAATGCACTGATAAACGCAAGTGGAATATTTTTGACTTTTCAGTTTTTGACCCTTTCAACTACTAGTACCCGTAGTGAACAAATTTCATCGAAATCCTTCAAAATTGACAGAATTCGTGATATGAATACCAGTAAGCCAAAGTTGAAACGAGGCAGTATTTAGGAACGGCGTAGTGTTGATTAAAGTAAACTATTATTGTGCTTTTCACTCGTTTTGGCTCTTCACACCATAAACTTGGGAGTTTGTTACATAGACCCCAGTGTTTAGGTAATCCGCACCGTGATTTAGGATGTCACGTGTCGTCACAGAATGTAATTATAGGGATGTCATGTATGCAACTCCCTCAAATTACAGGTTACGTTAATGCGTACAGCCCGTTTGTATATGGAGATGTTGACATTGACATGTTGATCTCTGCCTCATATGTAATCTTCGACTACGTCATCCAACCGCGCCTTCTGCCTGCTCGTGAGGTCGATGCCGAACCTCCCCGTGGTGTGCCGACCTCTCGCATTGTGATCGAGATTGAGTACAATGACCGCACCCTGTCGGAGCTGCAGGTGTGGGCCACACGACTCCTTGGCAAACCCCTCATTCGACCTTCGTTGGAATTCCCGTGTTCAATCGCTATCCCGATGGCTCGCTTGGGATGCTCCCTGTGCCGTCCGTCGTGATGCCGATGGGAACGTTGCAGTGTTTGACGCGGCCTCGCTCGGCATGAGCGCTGCAACCCAGTGTGTGAGATGCTATTTGCGCAAGGAGCAACCCTTCGTGAGCTGCCATTGCCGCCCGTCGTAGTTCCACACGAAGGGGAGTGCTTGTGTGCCTACAGTCGCGAAGACGGCCCACCAATACCTGCCGCTTGGAGCGGTTCGAACTCGTCCATCACCGTGCCGGGGGAGGATGTGTTCTGGATGGCGCCTGCTCCGGCCATGGATCCCCTGCCCGACCTCGTGATCGACTTATGGCGCATTTACTATAAGGTCGCGTCATGCCGCAATTGACAATCAGTTGACATCTGACTCGGTTGATTGATGACGGAACGCAAGGGAAGTGTGGTCAATTGCTGATCTGAACAAGTGTAATGCATAACTTTGAGTTCATTTGATATCGTGTTCTTGTTCTACGGAAAGGGTCCCAACAATGCTATCTATACCTTGTACTCATAATTGGCTGTATATTTGATTGGTTACGTCGTACTGGTATGTTACTATGAAGCATGTGCGCATTGCGAAATTTACCGTCCCGGATTGTCGTTGAGGTAGCGTTTTGATAACGTTAGCATCCGTTGCCACGTACTATTGGCCACTTCTCGTGGAACCGATGGCGGATGCGTGTGTACGAACTTGGATATGTCCAGAGGTCACTTCGATTCAGACGTCGTCTGGCAGGTCGTGGCTGCGCTATCGAGGCTGGTATTATGCATCAGTGCGTTCGTGAAAGCGTGCATGCAATACCAAGTTGAGCTGCCGGGGATTTCAATTCTCCGCCAATTTGCGAATATTGCTGTTCGAGTCCGTGCTGTTTTCCGTCATTTTTAGTGGTTGATTCGTCAACACGAATCAACCATTAAAACTCATCCTATGTGTGCTGCCGACGTAGCCAACTTCTTTGCTGTCGACTTGCTGCAGCTCATGAAAGTCACGTGAGGCGTCACCGTGATGTGAATCGCGCAGTCGGAACGTGGGGCGACTGTAAGCAACCTCTGGAGCCACAAAGTGTACGTAGCAAAGTTGAGACGGGGACCACCAACGGGGTCATCTGCTCAAGTGACCTAGAACTACAGACCCACACAATCCTCGACGAGGTGCGTTTACGCTGAGCTCTGGCCAAGCAAGTCGTTGTTGCCATATGCCATCATTTACTTCTGAAACGAAAGAAATATCACAGCCAAGAAGGTGAAGAATGCCCTTCAAAGACAAGGCCGCAAGCATCGTCCGCATCTACGTCCCGGACCTCACCCCCTCTGACTTCGTCGGTGCTCGTTTCGTCCAACGATTTGGCCCAACGGTTCTTTGAGTCGCTAGTTGTACACATGGCCACCTTCGTCCACGATGAAGTAACAGGGAATATTTACGTGATCAACGACACGTACGAGCACCACAGCCGTGTAATGAGAGGACTAGAAAGGACATTGTAGCATTTGACTGTGAGCAGTTGCACGGTTATTTCGTTTCGTGGATCGTCCACAATAATTGTGACCGTGTTTTCTGATCCAAAAACTATATTGTACGTCATTCCTGCATTTGGCATGCCGTGCAGAAGGCCTAAAGTTGTGGATTCATTACCCTACCCCTCTCAGAGTGCCACGTGGCTACGTTTGGCTGAGTCCCCGCTGTTGTTTCTTGGTAACCTACAGCTGCCCCCACTGGCTCCCCTTGCGATGCCAGCGTTCTTGACGCGTACGTTCCTTGCCACAATTTTTGTAATTCCGGAATGGAACTGGCTGCGGCAGGGCGCGACCTGTACGGGTCTGATTACAGGTAACGTTATGTCAAGCGGTCACTTCAACGCGACGTGGTCTGGATTTGACGGGTCGTCAACGTCGTGGCTAAGTTACAGTACACTGCTGTCGTTGGTTCGGAGGGCAAACCTCCAAGCGCAAATGCGATACCACGTTGAACTGACGGAGATCCAATAATCCGATGTAAATGCTCGCATCCAAACATCACGAGGCAGTACAACTCCATCGAATATAATGGCGCGACCGTGAAGATTTCGCGACCGGTAGGACCCAGGGTTACACCTAAATCCTGTAGAATTCATCGAAGTACTACTCCAGAGTATTTTGTTCAGCTGCAGTACTACATGTGTAATTCCCTCATATCAACAATACTACTGTTTTAAACGTAACCATTTACCTTCACAGAACCAGTAGCCCGGTACTATAATCTCGGAGCCGCCGGACCCCTTGTGTTCGCACACATTGCATCATCAGTGGTTAGCTACTACTATCGCTAACCTTACCGGTAGCTAATACTAGTACGGAATGATTTTGTTTCGTGTATACCTTTATATACCTTGGGTTTTGATGTGTTTCTACCAGGGAATTAATTCTTCGCAATAAAGTGAAATGACAGTAAGGCGCGATGTGTAGTTGGCCGCAAACATACGAGGAATTCCCTCATTACTTATCAGTACTAGAAGTAAAAATAGTCAGCGTGTTTGTTGCACAGATGAGATTAATGAAATGCCTAGTCATGACAGCACTACTAACGCATTTCAGCTAGGGGTTAAATGGTTAGCGATTGAGATGCAACTTATCCCAGTAAATAGTGTTATATGTACCGTACATGTGCCCACCGGGGGTAGTATGGAGTCCCAGGTCACAGGGCTACTGGTCTTCTTTACATGCACAGGGAGGGAGTGTCAGTGCTATGTAGTCTTATCTGTGCAAAGAACGAAGGATTACCCAACATTGCGTCTCGTGATGGGGAATTCCTCCAAACTCAACATCGCCCTATACTGTCCAACACGAAACAGACAGTGGATAAGTGGACACCGTTGCAACACTTTTGACATGGAGGGCGATTGTGGTCAAGTGTCCACCACCCATTCCCTCGTAGCAACGTAAAACATGACTAACTACTAAACAACCATAACGAGTAATGCAGCACACGTCGATCAATCATACCTCAAACCGGACAACGGATATTGATTGCAATCGGCTCGAGCTTTTGTTATCAGATGGTTGCATTTCGAGTTGATTCTTCATTAGACGGCAATGATATCTGCCAATACCATTGCGTTGCTGGCTTTGTTGCACCAATGGGAGTTCCTCTCAAGCGAAATGGCCGCTGATTTGAGCACGTGTGTAACAAACGTGCACGCATCAAAGCATGTCCTTACCCAAGTCGAGGTTGGTTGTCTTTCAATCACAATCGATCGTGCGCCCAGCCTGACACACTGTCGAAAATGGCCCCCAACGACAGCAGCACTCTCCCCCCCACTTCCCACTTGCCCAGTTTTTCTCTCCAAACCGATCGAGCCAAGTTGCACGACCGCATCGAGTCGTTACGTCAACGAATCGCGCTCAATCAATCTCGTCGTCGGGCCGCCACCGCCCCCGCCGTACCCAGTTTCCGCCTTGTGACCGTGCAACCATTGACACCGGATTTCAGAAGCAAATGTGACTTCTGATACCCCAGTCAAGCTAGCCTGGTGTTGTAGCCTTCGAGCGACTAAGTTATGCTAACGTTACCTGCTACGTACTATGGACGCTTCCATTTGAAGTGCCATATCCATTGCAGCCCCGTGAAGAACGCATGTATTGAAATAATACAATTGTACTGTACGTTGATGGTCGTCCTCAATATAAATTGTCGTGGCTACCCCAACGATGGAATCGTAGCTTGCTAAAACTCGACCCATCGTGGTTGTAGCAGCTTCAGGTCATGTTCGAAAGGCCCCGCGTTGGTAGAGTTGTACTCCGGAGCACCACTACCAAACTACGACGTCTCCTAGACTGCAGCATACTACTGCCTCAAAATGACTCCAGGCATCGAAACTCCCATCTTCGAACCCCCCACGCACCGACTGTCCGTACTTGACCTAGCGTTCGACAAACTGTACTATTCTCAATCTTCGCTTGTTGCTGGGGTGAGTACAGTGCGGTACACTGTATATCAGGGTACCACCGCTGGTTCCAACACCCCAGAACATAGCATAATCACCATCTTTGCAATTTTCCCACTTTCCATTCCTGTTTCCGCACTTTCACGTAACTTCATGCACCGTCGTCACCTTTGGGGTCATTGCCGACATCATTGCCAACAACATGTAGTGTGGGTTGTAAATGGTAGTGTGTTTAGACATCCGTGAATAAGGAATCACCTCTCGCGCCACTGGTTGTCCCAACTTGCAGCCCGCTGGATTTTACTGAAATGGTTGAAACGGATTGGTTAGCATTTCAACGACAACGATTGGCCATTACTGTAACGGACATTCCTTTGATTGGCTGAAACCACCAGGGGCGATGGTGGCCGGGCACTCCTTTTGGAAATTCGGCATATCAAAATGATGATCGAAGGTTCCCAGGTGTTGTAGGACTTTGCAGGGCCAGTTCCGCTGTCTACCCCGTCGATCCCTCCACTACCACTTAGTATGAGGGCGAAATATCCGGATACCAGGGCTTGCTATCCGAAAATGTAACCCCCACCAAGATATCGTCGTCCCGCAGCGATTCATCAATATGAGCCACGTAGCCAACAAGTTACGCGAGAATGCGGACAATCAAGCATGTGCCGACTGCAGCCAGCCCGTAACGGCGTCGGTGGCGTGGGCGACGACCACCTTTGGAGCGTTCGTGTGCATCCAGTGTGCTGGCGTGCACCGGAACCTTGGCGTTAAAATTTCACGCATCAAGTCTGTGCACATGGACACTTGGTCGGCTGACGAGGTGGCGCTCATGAAGGGTAACCGCGCGGCCAATGCTGTGTTGGAAAAGCACGTGGCGCCGGCCGTGAAGGCGGCCGTGAATCAAAGTGACGGGTTCCGTGCGGCGTACATTCAGGCGAAATACGCCACCAAGACGTTTGCGTCGCCTGACGGGGCAGCATTCCAGCTACCTCCAACTGCCGCCGCTCCATTATCATCGTCTCAATCCTCCTCGTCATCCTCGAAGCGGAACAATGGAATGTCGTCGTTGGATGTGGCCAAACGCTTTGTGAATTACTTTGTCGTGGTTGGCCGAGGCTCGAGCTTGAAGCAAACAGGTACAGGCGTTGTCGTAGTCGAATTTGGGTGCATCGTGCAGCGTTCATTTGCCATGTAGTGGTCACGTCGACGGGACCAGGAGACATCCAATTCCAGCCCACCATTCTCGACAGCTACCCCGAGACCCTAGCCGACGCCCCACTCCCTCCACACATTGCTCAAGTAAGAAAACATATCCCTGTATTCAAATACTATCCTGTTCATCCTTCTAAACCATACGTTCAGTTTGCCTTTCCGGAGCGGTTGACCTTGAGCGCCACGTTTCGCGAGCCAACCTTCTTTTCGTTTGTCCTGACCAACGTCAGTGGGGCCAAGGTACAGAATCATCAAACTAGTACCTTTTTTTTTATTTGGACTATCGCGTTTTTGATATATATATATATATATTCGAGCTACCCTTACTCGCAGAACGTTCATTGTTATCGTAGTTGTATGCGTGCGCACTCCAATTCGACGAACTGCTTACGCCATTTGAAGTCGTACGTACGACAATGTTCGAAACAAACGTTTAGAACGGCCGAATCCTTGCGATTCGATAGATGGCGCTGTTTGTAAAAGACGCCATGCCAACGTGGGCCCAAGCGTTGTCCAGTGGCAGCACAAAGCAGGCGTCGGCCGTGTATAGCCCCAAATGCATCGTCGTGTTGAGCCAGTATCCGTTTTTTTCAGCGTTTCGAACGTTTCTACAACAAGTACTTTGACTAATATATATATATATATATAAACGTCGATTGCTATTATAATATTGGATAGATTTACCGGTTGTCGCTGTCCGAGGCCCCGCTGCCACTGGAGCGCTACGTGGCCAACTTTGTATCGGAAATCCCAGTCCCACCTCCGGTATTTTAAATCATATTTTAACAACCGAATATACTGAACTATTAATGCATTTCAACTAACTATTCACCTAACGGTAGGGTCGCGTGCAAGTGGAGTTGACGCTACCAGAACACACAATGGTCGTGTCCAGGCCACCAACCAACCAACTCCCCCACGCCGATGTATGTATATATATATATATATATATATATATATTCCGCAATATCATGATATATATATGCCTTGTACACATAGTTTGACTGTCTCATGCGATTGTTATGGTTGTTTTGCAGGTGAATTTCCGCCCGCTATTTCAAATGCTCGACTTGAACAACGTCCTCGCCGTGTTCACGTGCCTACTACTCGAGCAAAAGGTACGATTTGGTTTAATTTGTTCATCTTTCACTACTATGAATATGGAAAAAAAGTGAAGAATATATCAGTATTGCAGAAGTGATATTGTCCTTTTACACCCAAACGTTGGTTGACTTTAGTGCTGAATCGCCAAATCCATCGATCGATCCTTTGTACTGGATATTTTTGTATGTAAAAAGGTGTCCTGTGGTGATTGGCATCACACTAATTTCTTTCTAATTGAAGTCACACACTAATTTGACGTTGATGGTGGTTTCCTGCAATCTGATTGGCTAAATAATTTCTGTCGATTTGGATGTGTCGATTCATTCTTCATGTCGCTCCAGTTTAGAAGAAACACTAATAATATATTATCGTTTCTAATTGCACTTGTACTTTAGGTGGCGCTGTGTTCAATGCACTTGAGCGTGCTCACACCCATTGCCGAATCCCTCCAAGCCCTGCTGTTTCCGTTGTACTGGCAAGGCGCATACATTCCCATCTTGCCGTCGTCGTTGCTCGATATTATTGATGTACATTGGAGTTGCTTACGAAACGACCTAAGCAACTCGGTAGGCCCCGGTGCCATTCTTGGTCGGGGTGCACTCCACGTACTTGGCCACGTCCAACCGGAGCAGTGCCAGCGATGTCTTTTTCGTCGACTTGGACCACAATCGGTACCTATTATAGTACCATAATGATCTTCAGATCATATGTATATATCATATCCTTGGCCCGATATATATATATGTTGTGCATTGCACGACTAATATCGTCGTATACTATAAACCTGTGTAGCATTATTGCCCCGTCCAACGAACTCGGACAAGTAAGTCGTGTGTATATTATATATAGATAGACTTATCGTAAATTAAATCGTTTGGGGGGGTAGGAAGCAACGCTGCCCAAACTGCCCGAGCGCGAAACCGCCAAACTTCGGAGTAAACTCCAAGACGTTGCCAACGTAAGCTCTTTTATTGCATATTTTGGCTTTTTGATTTCCTTTGAAATGCCCAATTCTCTCTTGTAAGCTCTTCTAGTACCTTTGATTTGTTTAGAAGTTATTCTTTTTGTCTGTTAAAGCTCCTAAAGCATATGTTTGTCCACAACACGACGGAGAAATACATGATCAAAGCATCCCTCAAAAATTAAGATTTTTCTAAAAAAAATAGAAGTTATATATTTAAATTAGAAATCAAAAATATATAAAATTATCATACCCACTAATCGATGTACAATAAATATCCTGTATTAGGTCTTTGATCCGTTCGCGCCCGAGATTGCCAAAGCCGACTGGGCGTTCGACCACCAAGAGTACCGCACGCCTGCCGTTGTGGACGGCACCACAGGGGGTCGCATATTGCACCCGACAGACGCCGACCGCAAAGCCAGTTTATCGCTCGATCGAAAGGCCACGCTGTCGTTTCAGACGCTCAAGATGCTCGTGCCGTCGCCGTCCGCGTCGGTACTCACCGAGCGGTCGGCGTCCATTTCTACTGGAACCGGAGGGTCGTCCAGTCCGAATGCATTTCAAACGGACGCGGTGCGCCAAGCGTTTTTGCGCTTCTTTGTCAGTATGTTCAAGCGGTATGCAGCCTACTTGGTACGTTGGTCCATACTATGCATTATCTCGACAATACACAACATGAAATAACTACAAAAGACTATGAAAAAGGAGAACCTTGTATTGTGTTTCAGCGGATGGATATGGATTTGGATGTATATATATATATATTTATTTATATATATGCATATAATATCTGTACGAGTGGTTGGACAAAAGATAGGGGTGGATACACCCGCCGCTTTGTATATTGAAAAGACATGTTGTAGACTTTACTTGGTTGGTTGATTTAGATATGTTGGCGATGTAGTGTACTTGTGGGCATGAACAGTATATATATATATATTGTTAATCCAATGTGGTATGTTAGAATCCAAAGGCGTTGCAGCATCCGTCGCAAGCATTATTCGACTCGGCAGCGTTCCTACGTGATAACAGCGACGCTGCGTCTCGGCCGTTTCTGTCGACCGTGCTCGCGTCGCAAGTACGTTGTCACACACATACATATATATTATCGGAGCTTCTTTATATATATATATATTAACTTCTTTACATGTTGCCCTTGCCCACAATCAGTTGTAGAGACTACATATTATGGCAGTCTCTACTGTAATTATGTGTGTGTAGTCTTCCCAATCTCTCGTTGGTCAAAAGTCGAGGGCTATTCAATGGAGGCCTTGGGGGGGATATACAGTAGCTAGCTGCCTGGAAGGATGTGATTTCTTTTACAGGCCATTCTACATTGACTTTTGAACCCAATATGTATATATATATACAATAATAAGTAGTAGTGGGGTTCTGATTGGCTCTTACAGAAAGGAACAGTCTAGTCCGCCCAAGCAAACGGTTGTCCCTGCGTGATTTGATAATATATATATATATATTGACCAGAAAAAAAAATATTTCGCAAAAAACGTTTGGACGTTTGATATAGTCACACTATACTGCATGTGTAGATGTTTCAGCGGTTCTGCCACGACCGAAGCGCTGACGCCGACAACGTGCCGGCCGACGTCCGGTTCTTCGACGCATCGATCTATCAAAAGCTCAACCGGTCCGTGACCCTGGGGAAAAAGTACGACGTCTCGTTTTTAGAAGACAAAGCCGAGAGCATTCGGGAGACGTACGTGGCACCGCCGCCGTCCACGATGGGACTCCCAGACAATGGCATGCGCTACAAGTACCGAGGGTTTCCTCGGCTCAAACGGTACGATTATTACAATTGGTTAAATAACATGATGACTTGAGAATGATGCGGAAATACCTTTTGAATTAAACACTTATAAACCCAACGATGTTTTGTAACTGTATGTGCGGGGGCATATGAATTGATGGAGGTTTGTATTTTATATATATGAAATTGTGGATGGAAATTATAAGATAAACGAGGTGAAAACACCAGGAAGGCAGCGCTGCGCCAATCGTCTGCTCTTCTTTTTCCTATAGAGTGTTTTGGCCAGTGATGATCACGAACGGGGATGTTGTGATATGTTGTCAAATCCAGTCCATATTGTAAAGTTGGCGAATGTATTTAGAGCGTCTTAGCCAATCAAAATCACGGATGAGACGTTTCAGCCAATCAGCAGCATTCGTTGATTCAAAATATATGTGTCTTTCAAGCTGGATACCATACACTAAATACGATTAATAATTGACTCAATTCGAATCATCTGCCAAGTGTGAAAACGACAAATATCCCACTTTGTTATTGTTGTAGCCATTTGTTTGGAACGATTCGAAAGCCACGGGAACTGTTTACTGCCAACGAACAGCAGCGTCATGTGGCTCCTGTTCTGGACGTCCACCAGCAAATATATAACCTCAGCACGTACGTATAATATATATATATATATATCTTAATGCACATATATATTATCCAAAACACATCATATCCATACACCAATTAAGCTCTTGAATAATATATATATATATTACACATCATATCCATACACCAAATATGCTATTGAATAATATATATATATATATATATTATATTGTATCGATGAACTTTACTAGTATATGGATGCAATGTGTTTTTGGACAATAAATATGTGCTAGCTGCAGCCTATGGACGACATGTTAATAAGGATATGCAGGTGTGTGGTGGAGCCGGGGACGAGCTGGGACGCCACACGCAAACTGGTGGTGTCGGTAAGCTGCTACTAAAGAACTTGATGGAATAGCAATCTATTGGCGGTAATGTTCTTATATGGACTTAGCTCCAAGCACTGTACCGAATGCACCGAGCGAGGAAGTCGTATCGCAAGCAACAAGCTGCGGTGACCACGATTCAGTCATTTGTGAGCTCCCACCTCAAAGTAACGGAACCCAATACACACACTCTCCAAATATATATATATATATATCTACGACATGCTACAAAGTACTGGATGCAATATATAATGTGTTGTATGGTGGTCACCACATGTATATATATATATATATATATCGCTGCTGCATTGTGTTTTCTGATCAATTTTGAATTGAAACGTGTGTAGCGCCATGCCATGCAAACAAAATACCGCCGATTTCGATGGGCTCTTGTCCAACTGCAGGTAACCATCCCTCGTTCTCTCTCTCTCTCTCTCTCTCTCTATATATATATATATATATATATATATATATATATATATATTTGCAAGTATTCCGGCATCATGACACCATGCGTCTTTCATAGCAGACTAGTGTTTCGTGTCACTATTGTGAGCTTTATAACAATCCTTTTCTGTATGGTATCGTTATTTTCTTCTTTCTATAGAGTCGCGTGCGATCCAAAGCCCAGCAAGTCGCATATGCCATCGCCCGACGTGCCGTGATGGTGCTCCAAGTCACAATCAAGGGATTTGTGCTGTCGACGCGGTACCAGCGTCTTCGCCGCGGTGTACTTCGGCTGCAAGTACGTAAGATATACAGTAGGACAGGAATCGCTTCTTTCCGTTCGAACTATATCATTTTGTGGAGTTGGGCTTTCAGCTAAAAATTTGGATTTGCACGCTGATTCGCCAAATCCATCGAGAGCGAGTGTTGTACAGTGTACTGAGTTTTGTGTCACACTAATTCGATGTTGAGTGGTTGAATCGAGAACTGGATTGGCCACTTGAATAGTGTCTTGGGTTTTGATTGGTCGATCGATTGTTTGCCGATTTGGTCTCCCATACAGTACTATCTATATACATATATAAGTATGAATATATAGGTTAGAGAACACGACGAGATATGTATGACACGTGTTTTGAATGACATGAATATATATATATTTCATGGTAGGCATGGTGTCGTCGCAAACACCAGCAGCAATGGTACCGTCGGCAAATGCATCGCATTGTGCTGGTGCAGACTCACGTCCGCGGAATGCTCGCGCGCCTCCACTCAATCAAGTACGAACGTCCAAGTGTTGATCCAATGATATCTTTATCATCACGAATGTATCAACGAATATGCACCCTTGATGAAATGTGCATATATTTATGACTTGTTATATATTGTGCTTCTGCGATTTGGATTGGGCAGCAGAGTCAAGTTGTAACATATATTCACTGTATGGTTTCCAAATGTAAGCTGAAAAATTTCATTGGACCAAACGGATGGGTGAAAAAAAACTATGCTGATCGACGATTGGTTGAAATTTCCCATTGGTAGAGTTTGATTGGCTAGGACATTCTACAATACAATGGCCAACGTCCAAATTGAAACGGATTTGACGATATTTTATGTGATAGGTGGCGCACGTCGTATATAAATGACCTGAAGGCGCACATGTTTACCCTGTGGACACAAGCGGCGATTCCGCTCGTGTATCGGTCCAAATTTTGGCTTATGTTTGACCGCTTCGACTTTATGAGCATTGGGGTACGTGATATTGATATTCCACTAGTTAGACGACTCTATAAACGGTTGACTAAGAGCAGCACAAGCGTTCAAAACACTCAAACGAGTGTACACTGTCTTTGTAGGTGCATCTAGACGAAATCGCGCGGCTTCAAGCGATTTTGGGGTGCACGCCGCTGGCGGCAGTGGCCCCGCTGCCGTCAACGGCTGCCAAATATGGGAATTCTGTCCAAGCAACCAATGACATGGACATCGTGTTGTCGAGAAGCGCTCGAAAACGCCGCCAACGAATTCTCAAGTCGTCGCACACTAGTCGAGAAATTGTACGTCAAATGCTCTTATGAAGAAATTGGACGTATGGATTTCTGGGATGATATGTTGTCCTTTGAGCCACACAATGTGGAGTTTTGGGTTGATCCGCCAAAATAATCTATTGATAATCGACTTTTTTCGTATATATTGACTGTCAGAATATTAGAATACGGTTTAGGGCGAGTCTCGATGCCACAGGCATTTTTTATAAAATAATATTCTGACAGTAAATTCCCTTTTCTAATGGGAGGTGAGAGAAAATATTTTCATGTGACCTCTGGATCCCACGATAGAATGGGAAGTACTGCTGATACAACATGTAAGAATTGGACAGTTGCACTTGAAACGATTTTCTGTTAGAAAATAGTATAAAATCGACGTACTGAGTCACTTTGTAAATTTCAGATTTGGTAGCCAAACACACATAACCTGTCGTTTGAAAATTTGTCATAATATTTCTGAAAAGGGGTATTTTCTGACAATATTTTGGGGCATCCAGACCAGTCCTTAAGATTATTTATAAAAAATATTTTTGATAAACACCGTTTATTTGTCTATTTCTTATTGTTTATTTTTTCATTGAGTGTCGCCCTTCACACTAATTTCATGCACATACTCATATTTTTTATGAGAGAGTTTGATTGGCTGTTTGATTCATGTTGTGTATTTTGATTGGTCGATAGATTCTATGTCGATTGAAGTACCCCTCTATCGAATTGACAATAATAAACGATGGGTAGGCCAGCGTCCGATTGGACGAAGAACGGTTGCATCTGTACGACCAGCTCAAGTACCACACGACCGACGCGATAGCCCAGTCGTTGTATCGATCCATGGGGATTTCCCTCGCGAGTAAAAAGAAGAAGCGAAAGGTATGGATGGAGTAATGTTAGTAGTTGATTCAACAAAGTTAGTAGTACTACTACTATTCATGCTACTCACTGAACAAAGACCTATTGACGACCAATCTAACCATCATACATTGTGGTTCTGAATCTAGTTGATTGACATGCTCTGGGCGTGTCTCGATACAGCACACAGCAGTGCTGAGGTGCGTTGGAAGTTGGAATCGAGAGGAATGTGACGATCTTGATATGTAGATCGTCTTGTCGATTGGCGTGAGTGGTGCCCCGCAAATGAGTGTTGGAACCATGGAGGCCAAATTGCATGTACGTATCAACGTACTTCGAATATATATATATATATATATATATATATATTGATGACTCGTATATATACTCAATGTTGGACCCATCAACGGCGTTCTAGTCTCGGATTTGCTCGGATTTGGCCTACACTGTGAACGCGGCCATGGCGTCTCTCCAGGTATATATTCTATTGTCCTAGTATCAAAATTGAGGGGTTTCGGGGTTGCGGAGTTTCGGGGTTCGGGATTTGCAAGATTTTTTAAACAAGGCACACGTTCTGCCGTAGAAAACCAAGTCCCCCACAACGACTAAATCCGTCGAGGGGCACCGTCGAGCATCGTCGTCCTCTTCCACGGACCGCCGGCGCCAGGACGACAACAAGCAGGCGCTCATGCGGGCCATGGTGTACCAGAACCACTGCTTGGAGATTCAAGTTGCAGAGAGCCAGCGCGAGTTGGTCAAGTGCCGTCAACTGCTGGCCGCCCACCAAGCGCCAACTAGTTTCACGAATGAAAAGGAGGACGACAACGGTGGCGATGCCACGGGGGGGATGGGATTGGGCAAAGGGGCGCTACGACGCCCTAGTTTGATCTCTGGTCCCCAAGCGTCCTATCAAAAGCTCGTGTAATGTGTATGTACTGACAAAGGTACGCTTTACAAAAGAACACCAGGCAGATATGTAGCTCTGATAAGAACACGATGACACGAATTTATCATTTGGCCGGTCGATTGGTCTGTCATTCGCTGCTCGAAATGACATCGAGCGGGGATTGTCAACGGTAAACCGGGTGTAAATATGGAACTACGTACACGGTCGGTCGGGCGGCAGATACAGGGTAGTATCGCGATCGGATGGCGAAGAGTTCTGTGGTTTGGTATGCCGTAGTGTCGTGTAGACCTACGACTACGATCATATTGCGAAAGTCTGGTACTCTAGCATATATATACCTACCTCGCATTGGGACACCAGGTTGTTGCGGGAAGCTTGTTAGAGCGGGAAGCTTGTTAGAGCGGGAAGCTTGTTAGACATAAGTCAATCACTTTCATGGAATCGTGACAAGAACGTTGTCGTTTCCATTACCCTGTTTCTCGGCGGGGGCTTACTAGGCAACGATTGGGTTCGCCGCTACTTGGGCTTGAGTTATGCTACACCGCTGCGACGAATGACCAACGTGGTGATGATAAAACTTATTGAAGAGCGTTGATTCCAACAACAGCATCGATAGAAAACCCTTAATCTCCACTGCGGCGGCCAAGAGTAAAACACCTAGGGGATGGAGGGCAATGTCAGGGGGGTTTGGGGAAACACATATCACGTGGTTGCTAACGTTGCACTAACACACATAAATAACTCTTCTCAGCCGAGATAAATGCCAAATGGGATTCACAATAGTACAGTAACGTTAACAAGAACGAACCCACGGTGTGAGACAGCGCAGTGACATCCCAAACGTGAAAACATCGACATTTCGCGCCATCTGACTATAAATCACAGTGCCTTGAACTTTGTTGTTCACCTCTGCGTAGACGAGCCGCAACCCGTTCTCATCCGAACAAATATTGTTTTGATTGGCTAGTTTCAAATTATCCGGCTATGTGTTGAAGTCCGAAAAGTCACAGTTTGACACCAATACACCAGCTGGAGTAGCAACGGTATAGTGACGTAGGTATAACATGTTCAGCAATCTCATCCCGCACCCTTTTCTTGCCGTGCAATCATACCAGTCCAACACTGCCAGTGTCCCGCAACATGTTGCCCTGTACATCTCCTCCCCCCACAACCACCACGAATATGGTGGACGAAAATGACATCGAGTCCATGACTTCGTTGTACTCTGCCTCATCCATGGATAACCACGACGATTCGTTCCATTGTCAATACACAGTGTCGGCCATCTTGATCGAAGAAGTGTCGACTCCTTCCTACTGCATCCGATCGAATGCGTCGCCTCGGTCGTTTCTGTTTCCATTGTCACGTTCATGGACGTCCAGTTTCGCATCGGACACAGCAAACGTCGTCCCCATCAGCCATAACGATGGCACTACCCGATTCGACGAGGCAAGCTACTCCAGCAACGCAACGTTTGGCACGTACAACTCGCTTGGTACGTCCAATCACGCGACAGTCGGCACAACGTCCGTGGACAATTTGTCGTTCATACAAGTGGAAGAATCTAGCGTCGAGAGTTCCAACGTACGCGTTGTGGCGCCATCGTCCATCGGTGATGCGCATTCGTCATCGCATCGACTCTTGGACTTGTCGGCGCTTTCGTCGATTGATTCGACCAGTACGAACCCCGCCCTCGACATGCGCGGAGTATGCTACGACGAAGAGGAGTCCATGTGGTCGCGAGGTCCGTTTCCATTTGCCCTACGACCGTTCGCCCAAACGTACACCAGTACCACGGCTCGAGATTTTTTCCGTCATAGCTATAACCGATCCGCCTCATCCTGTACATCTAACGGCGGCAGCAACACCAGCGCGGCGCCCCTATTTTATTACGACGACGACCAATACGAAGAGCATGTCAACATTTGGGCGTCCCGGGTATGGACGTCCAGTTCGGGAAAGGACGAAGACATCGAGTCGTTCTTGCAAGCAATGGATACCGCGCGCGGGCAACTGGCGCAGCAACTCCACCACAGCCAGCAACACATGCACGAATCGCAACAGCCTACGACGGCATCGTCGTCGTCGTGTATGAGGCGAGCAACGTTGATGCACGCGATCTCGGAGCTTCCGGAGGTGCCGCACCACCTAACCTACCCGACGCCTTCGTCGTCGTCGTCGTCGGTCTTTGGTCCGATGGTGAAGATAGAGTCGGACGAGTCCACTTCGACGATCTTGTCGCCTGTGATTCAATCCAAACTCGGTCGTGGCAGTCTGCCGTGGTTTCATCGCGTATTCTTACTTCCACACGAACCGTTGCGCCGGGCGCTGCAGACCATCCGACGGCTCGTACACCCGACATACCTTCCGTTCCACAGTTCGCATTTCAAAATGCCTGCGTTCTTTGCCTGGTTCGACCAGTTGGCCCTGTACATCCGCACGATATGCCACGTCAAGACCCACGTCGTGCTGTCGGCGATTCTAGGGGTCAACCCATCGCTCGTGAAACTGCTCGTCGCGACCGTCAAGTCGTACGAGGCCGTGCTATCCCTCCTGGACGCAGTCCGATTCTTTCGAACATTCCAGCCGACCACCCAAGCTTACTCTGATCTACCCAATCATGGCGAAATGGCATGGGCCAGCTATGTGCTGCAGCTCGCAGAGTACGTGGCCACGTTAGAGCACATCTTGTGTGCGACCCTCGACCGCGACGAGCAAGACTTTGGCCAGGCGCTGGCGTCCACGTTCAACCACGAAAGCTATGTCCGACAGATCCAGAAACGCACGGAAACCGCGCTTCCTCCCCACGTCAAACGGGTGATCGTACCGTGGATGTTGGACGGCTGCGACCAATTCGGAGGAGCCCCCGACGACTGGCAGTGGGGCTGGTGGAGCAAATGCATGTACGAGACTGTGTGGCGGCGCTACTACGCCAACAACGTCGTCGCACATCTCCACACGCTAGAGTTTGGTACGGCCGCACCAACTAGTCCAAGCTCAAACGACCGATAGCCACATGCAACCGCTACAGATGTACAGTACAGTATTCCAATTTGGGGACCTTAATTATAAACATCTTTTAGACGCGAAATCCATTGCGTGGTGGTGTATGGTCCTAATGTGTCTACTGGACAGCAACGGCATTATCGTTGACACGTAGACGTTCGCGCAGTCAAGGGTTCCTGCCAAGTGTCATCATCGGTAGTCTGCAACATCAATTTACACGGACGTAGCTCGGTAGTAGTGCAATGCAGTCCTGTCTTGCACGCCATACTCGTGTAACGTTAACTTGAGGGTAAATGCGATAGGCATGACGAACGCAGAAAAACGGTGCTAAATATAGCGTGAACGCTGGCAAAGTAGTACAGTATACCTGGCGTCGATAGTAGCATGACCGACCGCGCCACGGACCTGCTCTTGGACAATGGTCAAGCCAAATGGAACATTGTGAAACTGGGCACGCCGTCGCCGAGCTGTATTAGTCACAAGGTCGTGTTGGATGCGATTCGAACCGACTACGCCCCCACAGCCCCCAACTCGCTCGTCGCGCTCCGAAAAGCGCCAGTCAATGCAAATCCGTACGCGCAAAGGTTTCCTCACATTCGAAAGGCCCCTCCTCGGCATTATAATCATCCCCCCATATCAACGTCGTCATCGCCATCGCCCGAGAAATCCAAGCCACGACAGACGCATTCGCCCACGACCCAAGCAAACTTGTTACCCCCTAGACCTTCTACTACCCCCGGGACCACGTCGTTGCCCCCTGCCACCACTGCAGCGCCGATGACATTTCATGAACTCGAGATCATCGCGCCCAGATCCCCCAAGCCTCGCAAACATCCCACCAAAGCCCCGTTATCCCTACCAAAACCATCGTGCTCCAACTCAATTTCAAATTGGAATCACACCCCGCTGGCTGCCGCCCCGCGATTTGTACCAGGGCTGCGCTCTGACGACTTAAAAGCCAGTCGCCAACTCGCTCGACAACGACAGAACTTGGACGCGACAGCCCACCGACTGAGCAAACACGAACGGAGTGGCCCCACACTTGCAAGCACCCTCAACGACGAACAATTCAACGCTGACATGGTCACAATCACGACCCTAGCCCAAGATTACGCCACTCTCGGCGACACGACCACGTACGTACACGAATAATATTGTCGACGACGACGACGACAAGATGTGTGATCTGATGGCGTAGGGCGTGGAGGTACCGTGGGTTTGGACTTCGAGCCCTCGGCGACCGGCACATGCATTTGTTTGTAAAGAACGTGACGCTGCAGTTCTACAGCGATGCCGTTGAAGACTTCACCCGGGCATGTGTCCAATTTGAAGCGTTGGCGCAATGGCATGTGCAATCTCGCGTCGGTCGGGGCGACGATGTGCACCATCACATCCTGGCCGACGACGAACGGTTTGAACCGATTTCAACGAGCCGACACGTTCGTTGCTGATAAACCTGGTAGGTTGCTCTTGCTTCGCCTCGACCCCACGCACGTGGTGCAGTCGTTTGCAGCCCATGCCGCGACTACGTCCCTCAAACACGCGTACTTTGCAGTGTCCGAAGCCAAGACCAGCCACACCGGCGTCAGCATGCACATTCGGGTGGCGTGCGAGATGCTTTCGATCGCGTACACAGCGTTTGCATGGCTGGACCTGGACACGGTGCACTTGGGGTTCGTGCACTCAAGTATCGACGCAGCACAGCACCGCGCAAACTTACGCGCGGCCTTGTCGCATGTGGCCCTCGAACGACATGCCGCCCTCGAGTCCGAGTGGGCGCGGCACCGCCAGGACTTTAACAAGCAAGCCGAGAGCTTTCTCAACATCTGCAAGCAAGCTGAGTCGCTTCGCATCGCACCCAAGGACAGTGTAAGTGTCCTATCGACCACAGTGGCGGCGTCCAACGTGGAAAAGCGAGCCATGGCCGCCGTTGTACAGGTATTAATTATATAACCAACCTAAGCTGACGACGACGGCCAGGATATCATGTAAACATCATTGTTCATGTACTTTGTATAGGTCATGCATAGTACGGGGGGTAACTTCGTCGTCCGTAGCCACCGAAAACACGTGAAAGATACGGAACAGGTCAAGAAACTATCGAAGAAATCCAACCGTCGCCCCGTGACGCCCTCTCAGACTGCCACGTCGTCGAGTAGAGATGTCGCGCTGATCACGCTCTTGGCGGACAAACGATCTCAGGCCCAAAAGGCGATATTCGATGAAGATGTCGTGTTTGCGTGCGCAACGGCTGCGACCACCGCGACCGCCAGGGCCTACGAAGCGGCGGATCGAGAGCGGCAGGCGTGGGCAACTACAAGGCTAGAGTGTGATGCCATGGACGAGGAATGCATGCTGTCTTTGGCGGTCGAAATGAAGGGCGAAAGGTGTACGTCGACGCGACAGGATGGCGTTTCGCGGTATGTGCTAGGCGTGATGGGCACTGCAGTACGACGCGTGATTCGGCAAGTTCTTCAACGAGGGGCAGCTATCGAAGTCAACGATGTGGAGGATACAATATCCTCGCTGGAAAAGGAAGCAAAGGAATATGCATTGGTGAAAGCGTTCTTTGCATCCGATATTGAAGCGCAACGAGAGGCCCTAGCCCATGAAATCGAAGCGTGCAAGGCCATGTATGCCAAGCGCGTGATCGACGGCGACGAACATGCCCGGAAGCTGTGTCTGAAGCTCCATGAACTGGCGATCGCTGAAGAAGCCATGGAGGATTTGGTCTACGAATCACTGGAGAAGGAAGAGGTCGTGGTGATTCGGTACCATCAGCCGTCGTCCATGTCGCCGCAAGTTTGGGAAGCATGGGGAGCCGACCCCGAGGATAATGTATGAAGGCTAAAGTAGGTATGCTTCTTCATTCTAATCTATTAAGCGCAATTTAGCACACACGTTTTATACGGTAGCAAGTATCTTTTCAAAATCGTTAGCTTTATAATTAATGTATACTATTACACTATTTATGATTGGTTGTATTTTGCCTATTCCTACTCTGACCTATTGAGAAATCTAGCGCGGTCTGTTATCAAACTCTGAAAGGGCAACATGGGGCGTTGCAGCAATTGCGTTCGCCTGCACGCTGCCCTGGACGAAGCGACTGACGAGGTCAACCTCCTGAAAGTGGCCATTGCATCACCACCCCACGCGTCAGCTGACGAACCTGATGACACCATCGCGATCTACCGCATGCTTATAGTCAAAGCTCGCAGTCAACTCCGAGGCGTCCAGGCGCAACTCGCGGCGGAACGCCAAGTGTCCGCAGACTTGCGCAGGTCCATTCGACGTATGTCGCATCCTTCTCCATCGTCACCTCATCTTGCCAGCGAACCAGTTGAAGACTTGCGCCTTGACGAGTTGACTATCCCCCCCGCATTGTCCCGATGCCACAACCACCTCGACCATTTGGATACCCAACTCGCTGCCATGCAAAACATTAGTGCCGTCCATTCCCCAAGCTAGTTGTCCTCTCAAACGACCAATGAACTCTTCATATCCTTTCGCATCATATAGTATTGTATTAACGTCGCTACTTATTCGTTCTGCGACCCTTGGTCAGCGACCTTGGCCTTCTTCACAGCCGCCCCCTCCGCTCCTTCCTTCTCCACGTCGCCGTCTTCCTCTACCGAGCGCTTCTTCGTAGCCTTCTCCTTCTTCAAGAACGCATGTACAATCGCTTCCACGTGCGCAAACGGCGCGCGAATCGCATGTTTGTGGTTGCGGAAATGCACTGGCGAGTGATCCACTTGGACTTCCACGACCCATTCCTTGGTTGTGTTGTGCTGGTACAATTCAATCGCGGTCAGCGCCGCATACGTCGGAAACACGATGCCCACATCCAGCTGCATGGCATTCCACAACGCGATGAGGGTGCTGTCGTGCACGGCCATCAAGCTCGCGCGGGGTGCATGCTGGCCCTACACCGTGCCACGTCAGATTGTGTCACTTGTTTGAAATGTCTCGTACTTGGGTCACCGCGTGCAGCAAATGGAAGATTTCGGCCACGCCCTTTTGAAACCCGTCGTAGCAATCGGCGGCATCGCCAAACAACGCGTGAAACTCCCACGTGTTGTAGTCCACCAGCTTGTTGTACATGGCTCGATCCATGCCGCTAGGAAACGGCACGTCGTGCGCATGTCGGCACACTAGCACTTCGCGCACTAGGATGATTGATTGCATGATCATGAGAGATGAGCCTGACATGAGTATGATGGTTATTACGCGACGTGTAGCAGATGGGCTGGTCGTCGTGGATGCCAATTACTTTTCGAATGTCCTTGTCCAACGATTGCGTGCATCCGATCGTGTCGGGGAGCGGCGGCAGGGTCGCGGTGGCCACGTGCGACGGGTCCTTGTACCGCGCCAAGAGCCGACCGTAGTCGGCTTGCGTGAACGACGGCTCCAGGGTCACGTCCGTGTTGATGCGGATGTGCAACCTGTCGTTACCAACGAGTTCCGGAAAACACCCGTGAAGGAGCGCGAGGCACGACCGAATTGTGCGGCGGACGTTCGTCGACCGAATGTACACGTCCTTCTCGTGGATGTCTGCCAAGAAGTCAGAGTAATGAGCACGAAGGCCTTCACCCTTGGCTTCCATTTGCTGCAACCCTCGAACGGTTAACTGGCCGTTGGGGAAGGTCCCGCCATCTCGCGGGGCTTTGGGGGGCGGCAGGTGCGGCTCCATACCTGTGACTTTGGCGCCTTTGCTCAATTTTTCAATGTGTTCGTCGGATGGAAGCTTGGACGCCCACAATTCCTTCTCCGCCGCATCCATCACCAAATGTTGACCCACTTGGGTGGTAATGGGGCTGCGGTCGCCGTGTCGAAACAGCACCAGAACATGCTTGAGGACAAGGTCGCTCGGGTTTTGCTTGCGCTGCTGCTTCTCCCCGTGCGGAGATGTCGCCGACTTTGGTGACTTGGCTGCTTTAGGCGACTTCACAGCTCTCGGGGACTTGGCCGCCTCCAAGGCGGTAGCTGGATCCACATCCACCCCGTTTCCTCGGCGTGTCGTGACCATAATTTTCAAATTTGTGGCAAGAAGAAATCGAACCTCAGTGAGATTCCGGATACTCCGGAGTATAAACCAAGATAAGATTATCCGGAAATGTCAATGAAATTATCCGGAGTTTTTTTACAGCTCAAAGCTCATCAACGTGCCGCGAGTACCAGGACGCAACCCACGAGTCCTCCACAATCACCGAGACAATGTAGAAGTACACGAGAAGGGCGACAACGATCACGACAGTCACACCGACACCGATAAGAGCGGCGGCACATGACCGCTCGACCGTCCGCATGCGAGAACCAAACGAGGACGTGTCGACGTCCTTGGCAAACTCAAGCGCAGGCGTGAGGTGCAAGCTGCTGGTGCGATGGGTACTCTCGTCGGTATTCCCGAGGGTTTCATTCTGCATGGCTTTGGCCGCCTCGACGACGCACGTTCGACACTCCCTCGTGTCTAGTGGATGCCCAGGCGTCGTAGCCGCTACCGACACAGAGCATTGAACGCATGTTGTGGCCCCACAAGTCTACACATCGACCCACGTCAAAGTACTGTATATGGCATGCTTTTCGAGGGAGGCAACGACGTCTGCATGTACCTTGCACCGACACCGGCGTTTGAATTCCGCGAATTGTTCCTTGCACACGTGGCACGATTGGTGGGCTTTGGCGGTTTGACGGTCGTGCGCGGTGTCGCAGACGGTGCACACCCACACTTTAGCTTCGCTCCGAATGCCAAATGGAGCTCCGTCTTGGAGGTGTCCGCACGCCTTGCATGCGAATTTCTGGCAGACTTGGCATTTGAGTTTCTTGCGAAAGAGGCCAGCCGTGGACCGGCAAAACTCGCATCGACTTGGCGCTTTCAACGTCGGCGAGAACGTCGCGCAGGTCTTGCAGCACCGTGCCTTGATACGGCGATGCGTCGACGGCGACGAGAACGTGCTTGCCGTGGACACGACGGACGACGTCGACGACCATGACGACTGCGACGATGTGCTATCGTCGAACGCATGGCCTCCCGCCGAGTTGTTGGATGTGGGCGACGTAGATATTGGTGATGGAGCGTGGGGGATAGTGTCACTTTGCACAGCCTTGAGCGATTTGGAGCATTTCCTGCACACGACGTCCAAGCAGTACTATGTACCACATGCACATTCTGAAGTCAAGGACGAGGCACGGCGAACGTACCGAGCACCGGTACCGCCTTCTGAAGATGGAAAACGCTTCACGACACGTCGGGCACGACCTCACCGCATGGGCCTCACGGTCCATCGCGGACGGGCTCACAGGCATGGACAATGATGCTGGTCGTCCTGCGGGGAACGAGACGGGCGAGACGGCGCTTCTTGCTGGTGGTGACATTGGGACCTGAATTCGAATGCGCTTTGGCGACGACGACGGCGGTTGGCTCCGTAGATGGCCACTGGTGCGGTCCATGACGACTCTCGGTGGCGGCACCTGAAATTTACCTGTGCGGTAACGCCATCTGGCTATCCGGATAACCAAAATAGGGTGCTGGCGACGTATCCGGAGAGTACCGTCGTGTCACATCGCGGCCAAAGCGAAATACTACTGGTACGAGTACTGTACGAAGTACGCATTACAGTACACCCGACGTTCTAGCTTCGTCAACGACTCCAGTCGTCTTACAAGCTCATGGTCAACATGCACACGCCATCTTGAACTGCCACGTGTAGAGGTAATAATATTGTGCATTTCACCCTAGTGTTGGCTTGTAGCACAAGCTTGTAGCTTGTACAGACCTGTATACGATACAACCTTTAGTATGTACTTCGAAGTACGTAGTATATATACTACGTAGTACTTCAGTACTACTGTACTTCGAAGTACTGTACTACCGGTAGTACTCCAAGTATGTAGTACTTCAAGTACTGGTATATGTTACTGTATATGTTTGCTGGGCTGGGCCGAATCTAACGTTTGGATTGGCACACATTCTACGACAGGACGTGATTTGATTGGCTTAGGCGGTTCTTTACTGTTAATCCATTCCGTTTAAGACATTCGATATCGATTCTACACTGATGAGGGCAATAGTTTCGAATCGATGTGACAATAGTATATTGTGTTAACGTTAGTTGTACGACGACCGCCGCTGCTTGCTTTCGAGGCGTGCCATGGCAATGTCAAAGAGAACCCCTCGTCGTTTAAAGTACAGTTCACTCAACCGGTTCACAAGGTGCAGCTTGAAGCCCGTGGCGACCATCGTGCCAAACGTCGCGACAAACACGATTGCGACCGTGTCGGACACGACTCCCTCGAGCAGGTAGTACACGTTAATGCCTAAAACAGGCACTTCTTCCAGCCATAGCCGCAGCAGCGAGCTCGCCACATCCAAATGTTCTTGCTCGATGTACCGCAACGAGGATTCGAGGCCAACTACACACACATTCAGATATTACCAACACTCAGAAAATGACAATCTCGTACAGATGATGGCGGGGATTTCGATACGCGTGCCACCTGCGACGACGACGCCGCCGCCGCCAATGTGGTGGTTATGGGTCGGAAACGAGTAGTCGAGTTCGGTGTTGGCGGCCACTTTGTTGTCTTTGGTGCAAAACCGGCGGTACTTGGTGTATCGAAGGATCATGGGCATCCGCGACGACAGCAACGACGGGAGAAACGCGACTTGACTGCCAAGTGCAATCGAGTAGAACGCGATGCGCGGGATGCTGCTGTCTTGACCGATGACAAACCCAAAGTAGACGGCGAGGCCGAGCCCGAGATTGGTCACATCAAGCATGGTTTGCACCACAAGCACTTGGGAATTGCGCCGTTTAGCGGCGTCCTTCTCCTGGACCGTGTACACCTGGAACGTATCTTCGCTGACCGTGTCCTTTTGTCGGTCAAACCCGGCAAAGAACATGCCCACGAGCCAATATGGCGGCAGAAACATGCGAATCAAAAACGCTAAGCTGCACGCACTGGAGAGGCAAATCGCGCCTAGAATGGAAGGTCCGTACGGGAGTGTTTTGGACGGCGACGACGTCCCAGGCGATGATGAGGACAGCAGGGTGCTCCACGTCACAGGCGCGGCGGCGGGTGGCTGGCTGTCCGTGTACACCAATGTCGACCCGACAGGTGCAAACGTGCCCAGGATAACCGCGACCCCCCCAGAGGCAGGCACGACTTGCAGCTGGAAGAGCGGGGCCCTCGTCCGTTGTATCCAATCTATGGCGCCGGACGCACCCGTGTGCGCCGAAAGGGCAAACGACGATGGTTTTTGGCTACGACACGCTGTGATGGTCGCGTCGTACATGTAGGCGGAGGTGACGGTTATAGGTTGGGTGAGGTTGGTGGAGGGCGATTTCGAAAACGCGATCGATATCAGATGGGATGTGGATTGAAAGAGTGGGATCGCTCGTAGGAGTAAGTCCAGGTCGACGGAAAGCCCAAGCAGCGCCACGGTGGACCGCTGGGCCATCGACACAAACGATGTCACAGACATGGAGGGTTCAACATCGAACGCGATGATCTTGACCTCGGGGGTCGCGTGCACTGCGACCAGCACCGCGGCGAGGGTGCTGGCGTCGTAGAAGAACCATCGGGCGGACGGGACGACCCCCCGCAGCGATGCCAACGTCGAGACCCAGTCGCTCGTCCATGGAACTACATACGCCACGGTGCCACCTCCCGTGTACGTTTTGGCTACAAGTTCTGCTGCGAGGAGCTTGGTCGAGTCGGGGGGAGCTATTTGATACACGCGGTTGTATATATCATCGGTGGGTACGACGTACGCCCCACACCCGGCAGTCACTTGTGTCCACTGCTGCAGCGCTCCAAATGGAACGCTGTGCCGACAGGCTTCGGCACATGTTGGCCCCACGACGGCTGTGACCCGTTGCGAGGCAAATGCTTGGAGAGCTACGAGCGTCCCAGTTGCGTTGCAACCTGTTTCAAAGACCACGGTGGTCACGTTCAATGCAGGGTCGTCCAGCGATGCGTCGTGGATCGCACTCCACACGGCTTGTTCCAGAGTCTCGTCGGTCAACTGAGGCACGAGCACGCCTAACACGACATCGTACGCGTATGCTGTGGGTAGCCCACGGTAAACAAAGAGGCTGGCTAGTACGACCGCGAAGGTCTCCATCCTACGGCGGTGTGTACGCTGGTGGCCGTTTTTGCTCGTCGTCGGGTCCGGCTCAAAAGTTTATTCTTGGCATACTCGTACTATTCGTTACGTACTTTGCAGTTTCGTTCCCCCGTTTCAACTGTCCCATAATACTTAAAAACAGATTTCAAGAAAAAACCATAAAAAAATGCAGCTAATTGTTGCGAATTTTGCATGGATTTACGACCAACTATTTCGCTAATTTGAACGAAATTTGGGTATGGTGAAGGGTGGAAATTGGCTATTTTGAACAATCGCACATAGAATCACCCATGGCCGGAGACACCACCGACGGCGCCGCGCATCCTCCGCCGCTTCATGTGGACTTGTCCAAACCATTCCAAGCACGCGTTCCAAGTAAGCTTGTCGATGTGCATGTCGATGATCTCTAGAAGATTGCTCACAGGGCTGTGTAGAATTGGTGTCTGTGCATCCTCCTTCCATCAACAGCACCACGTCCGAGCCATCGTTAAGTGGCGGTCGGAACATTGTCCATGATAGATTGACATGTCTAAAAGATGTAAGGTAGATGACTTCCCAGTCAACTTGCTCGCCCTCCTTCCGCCAGATGCATGGGATCGGCTGAGCTTTGAGGAACAGCAAGCCCTGTTGCCAGACTTGCCGCCGTTGGATGGATGGTGGGACTTGTCTGGCGATGACGCGACGGCAGAGAACCTCCGGCAGCTGTTTCGCGGCGGCAATTTCAACTTCGGTAATCCGTTGATGTCGTTTTACTTTCCCAGCGAGTCCCGGACACGGGCTCGGGCCGCGGCGCGCGCGGCGTTCGACGCGCGAAAGCGCGTCTTCACCAAGCAACTGCTGCAGTCAATCATTCAAAATCGATCGCAGTGTCTCAAACAAGTGCTCCCCGCCGACGAACTGGCGCTCAACCCCGAGGTATGTATCTTTGTAGTCCCCTGAACACGTGCTATCTGTAGTTGTCACATCATCCTAGCTCGACATTTCAGTGATTCCTCCGTGTAAAGCCGCCGTCGACGACGTGGACCATTCGTTCTTTTTGGCCATTCGACTCGCATTGACAGCATCAGGGCATGGCGTCGCCGTGGATGCCGTCGCCGCCTACGTGGAGACCCACGCCCCGCGCACGATTCCTCCCATCTCAGGTACATGAGCTTCCTTCCTACTTACGAGGCATGTTGATGATATTGACGATACTGTGTTAGAACGACCGCAGCACATGCAGGTTATCCATTACGTCCACAGCGCGCTGCTGTTCCTGAGTCGGCCCACCACGTCCGATCCCCCGTCACCCCATCAAGATGATCTGTCATGGAGCTTTCCATTTGTCAACCATGATGTCACCACAAACACGTTTACTTGGCAGCTTGAAGGTATATATATATATGTGTGTGTGTACAGTGGAAGACTGGTACTTGATTCATCTATGAAATCGTCACTTCAAAACGAGCTTTGTCAATATGCTTACTGCCTGGCTGCAGGGGGGGACAAAACCGAGACAGTCCAGCGATTGCTCTTGTTGGAGCGGCTGTTTCGCTCTCCATTTGACCTTGTGGACCCGTCGATGCGCCCAGTGCAGTAAGGAAACCTCGTCGCATATTCGTTGCATGTTGGCTTAAACACAACCCTTGTAGGTGTGCGTTAGAACTGGCTCGAAAACGGCATCCTGACCTTGTTGCTCTGTCAACACCGCCATTGAAGAAACAGCTCAAAGTAACCGGTGCTGGGGACGACGCTTTTCATGCGGCCGACCCGCCGCCGATCGCCCCGCCTTCGCTTGTGCTCAAGCGAGCCCACGTACGTGTTCATCATGTACCAGTTGATACAGTAGTTTGGAATGATTTGGTGGTGTGTGTTGTGCTTAGCTGCCGTTGCATCGACAGTATCCGTTGCTTCGAGATGCATTTCAACCGCAAGAATTGCAACGATACCAGCATCCGCACCAGCCCTTCATGTACGTTGCTGCTGCCCCGTCTCGCTAGTATGATTGTGGATTTTGTGCTTTCAAGTGAAATAGCGTGTTGTGGTTTCTCGTTGGAATTTAAATCGATTTGATTGGCTACCTCAGATGAGCTCAAAATTATTAGCCAATCAAAACCTTCTCAATGAAATTCAACCAATCAGATCGATTGTGGATCGGCGCGATTCGATATGCACCCCAAATTTGTATCAAATCGACAATATAATAGCGCTGCTTTCGTAAATCCATCGGTCGATTTGGTTTTTTTGCCCTGGATATTTATAATTTACACGAGTCGTTTTGATTGGCCAATTTGATTCCTTTTTCTGGGTTTGGATTGGTCGGTTGATTTTGTCTGACTCGAGGTGGGTTTTTTCTGCTCCTTTTTTCGATATGGACAATATCGTAGTAGTACTATATTAATAGTAGTTGTACTATATTAAATACTGTAGTAGTTGTACTATATTAATCGTAGTATTACGTTTTACTGCTCTTCCTACTAACTTTCGATGGGTGATTGATTGATGGGGCTATTTGTTGTAGCTACTTTGACGGCGACTCGGGCTTCCAAACTCTTGTGGGTCCATGCTTTCCGCCCCTCCAATCGGATCGCGTCGCATCAAACGTGTTGTTGCCGGATGTGGCGCCGCAAGTGACCGTGCTCAACGTCGTGCGGGATGCCGTGGCCCGTCTGCCATGTCAATGCGGCACCCGCGCCGACGTCTTGGCGCTTCTTCGCATGTCCATGTATGTACGACGATGTCACAGGGGGATGTCGAGGAGACATTGATGAGTGAGTGATGTGGCTGGTAGGTTTGTCAACCCTGCGACGCCCGTGGAAGACCTCGACAGCGTAAGCTCCCATTCTTATGACACAATGTGTTCAATATTGATCATTGACAAGAACAAAGCAAGGAGAGATGAATGGATGGATGGTCATGGCGATAAATATGTAGGCGGTAGCCAAAGGATTGGACACGCTAGCGTCCACCGTGCCTCCTTGCGCGTACTTTCGCTTTCACAACGAACATCAGGCGTGGCTATGGCACTACGCTGCGCCGCCTGCCAGTCGACCGACCTAAGCATACATAACACGCTCCCTCCTTGTATCATTGGTCTGACTTCTCCATGTCATGATGTCAAAGTGGATTTTGATTGCCCATGGAACATTCCCCTTCGATTCGCATGGATGGGGAGTGATGGTCATTGGGAGTACAGAATGCAGAATGCAGGTTGACCACGCAATGGCCAGAAAATTCCATTTCGGCCTTGGTTGTTGATCCCGGATGTCCACGTCCCCTGCGAGTAGTACCGGTAGTGCGTCGATTGTGTCGGCGGCGGCGTCGGCCGCCACTGCACCCGACAATGTCAACCGCACACATAACACTCCCAAGAAAGCACAGCCACGCAAGAAGAAGCAGCAGCCGTCCCAACAACTTGTTCCATCGGCCGCGGTAGTGCAAGCCAGCGTCCTTCGACCTAACGCCACCGCCTTTACGCCTCCAACTGGTGCAGCGCCGGACAAAACCCGACATGGAAAGAAACAACAGCCGCGACAACCCCGAGGAGGTCGAGGGGCCACAGAGCGACCTGTCGGACCTGTGGCACATCGTTCAACCTCGGCCACAACGGCCGAAGCGACTCCAGCGCCTGGGACAACCACCATCCCACTTTCCAAACCTTCAAACACACGACGTTCGCGCGGCGGTCGGCATGGTCGCACACCCAAAGATGTGTCTGAAACCCACGACATTGACGTTGACACCGAGTCCACGACGACTGGTGCTGCTACCTCCCTTGAGTTGTGTTTGGTCTGCGCTGAACGGTTTCGATACCACGCGATTGGGGAATGCAACCACTACGGTATCTGCTCGACCTGTTCCATGCGCATGCGTCTGTTGATGAAGGACTTCAACTGTCCCATCTGCAAGCAGGCCAACCCGCGCGTGATCGTCACCGATACGGTCGCGCCCTACGCGAGCTTTGGCATCTGGGGCGACACGGGCGGCCCTGGTGTCCTGCTGGACGACCGCGCTGACATGTTCTTTAGCCACTGCGAAGCCCATTACGAGGCCCTCGTGCGCCGCCGCGACCTGTACTGCCGCCGATGTCCAAAGTCCCACCGGCCCAAGTTTCGCGTGCTCGAGGAACTCCAGCTGCACATGGAGAATGACCACGCAATATACTTTTGCGACCTGTGCGTACAGCACCAGCACTTTTACGTCGGCGAGTACCCGATGTTTACGATGAAGGAGCTCATGCTCCACCAGACCGCCGCAGTGTCGGCCACGGCCCGCGCGCGCCATCCCCTCTGTGAGTTTTGCCATGTCCGGTACTACAGCGACGTGGAACTGCATGTGCATTTGGAACGCGATCATTTCAAATGTCACCTCTGTCCGGACGTCCAGCACCGGTATTACCGCAACTAGTACGTACTACTCAATGTGTCTATATGGATCCCTTGCTTTGATTCCAGTCAAACAATGGTGGTAGTGTGGAGTGTAGCGTGTACTTAGTAGTTTGTTGGTGGTATGGGGCTTATAGTTAGTTGGATATTTGTGCGCTGCTTTACCAAATCCACTGGTGGATTTGTTGTACTGGATTTTGTATGGAAGCTATGCACACTATTTGAAGTCACACACTATTTGATGGTTGCTGGAGTTTGATTGGCCAATTGAAAGTGTTGTGGCGTTTGATTGGTCGGTCGATTCTATGTCTGCACTCATTCGATCAAGCCCCTCCAAGTTTGACAATATAACCGATGGAATATGTGGTGGTGTTGTGGTTTCTTGAAGAATATTCCCAGTTGTTGCTGGTATTGTGGTTTATTCAAACTTGAATAAACCACAATACCAGCAACAACATTTACACTCGCTGGACCTGCGAAAGATTGTATACAACTAAATTTCAGAGGTATCGTTGTGACTGCAATTCGTTTCACTTTAGCCAATCCGATTGCAACGTTTATTCGTTCTCGCCAATCATACTGCTTTGCTCGATTTCATCGATTGGCCAAAATGTTAACCGCACACACAATATGTTGGTGTTGTAGCAAAGGCTTGGAAACGCATTTTCGACGCCAGCACTTGTTTTGCGAAGATCCGTCGTGGTACGTCGTCGCATAGAGATGGTTTTGCACACGTATTTAAGCTGACGACAGACGATACTTTATTGTAGCATTGCCAAGGGATTTGTCGTATTCCAACATGACATTGACTTTCAAGCGCACATGGTGTCTGTTCACGGGAACCACGACAACCGCCTTCGCATTGCGTTTACGGTGCGTCGGGGCATCGAAGACGACGTGTCGTCGACGACGGGAGGGCGCTTCAATGACACGTGGGAGTTTGGGGCCCCGCCGCCGTCGGCTTCGTCGCGGCAACGCGAGGAATTCCCTGCGCTACCTGCCGCGGCTCCGTCCGCTGCGCCGGCGCCTGCCACACGACCGCCGCCACCACCGACGATCCGTCCTTCGGCTGTTCCCGCTCCGTCGGCGTTGGTGCCCCGCGCAATGCTGACGCGGAATGCCCAACTCGCGACCGCGTTTGGCCGAGGGCCCAAGACGGACGACGCTTTGGAAAAGGAACTCGAACCACAATACTCGCAAGAACTCAAGGAGTGGGGCCGCGTGAAATTCCGGACGCTTGTGGCTGTGGAAAAGAAGATCCAAGACATGATGGCCGACCGCGCATGCTTTAGCACTCATCTAAAGTCGATGCCTCGGGAAATGGTATATATGCGCATATTGTGTACTTTTCACCCAAATTTGGACTTTTGAGTCATTTTCACCAAATACAGTATAGCGTTCAAATCCATTGCATCACATTTCATATCTTGTTCAAACTATACTGGTAGTATTATATTGTCGTATTACCTAAAATTTGGTTGACTTTTGTGCTGATTCTTTGCCCAATCTATCGATATTCCTTCTTCTGACTTTTGTATCCAAAATCTTCCAGTGTCGTCACACTAATTCATTCACACACTAATTCGATGTTGAATTGGTCGAAAAGTGGATTTGATTGGCTACTTGATTCGTGATCTGGGGTTTGATTGGTCGATCTTTGATTGTGTGCCGATTTGGTGATTCTGCTCATTCGATTGAGCACCCAAACTCTCCAATTTTGAATCGAGTTGACAATGTAACATTTCGTATACCTGATTTGCCTCATGAATTCGGACGTTTGGATTGGCAGAAATTCGACAACTACGTGATTTGATTGGTCTAGACGGGTCTTGAATTCAATCGCTTACAACATCATTCTCCAGTTTCAAATCGATTTGACAAGATGACGTGCATGTAGCGACGGATGATCCACGAATTGGCAGTGTTTTACGGTCTCAAGTCGGAATCCCGCGATGCCGAACCCAACCGTTTCATCTCGTTGTACAAGCTGCAAACGTCGACGCTGCCCCCAACTTCGCTATCCAAATGCCTCCTGGACGAAGCCCAAGGACCCAAGCGACAGACTCGCCGGGCACGTGTGTATGTAGATCGCAACGTCAAGCTGCCGGAAGGTCGGGGATGGGAAAAGGTCTCGGACGTGCCTGTGGTGGCAGCTCCGCAGGAACCCAAGGACGCGTGGAGCGACGAAGACGACGCCATTGAAGACGTCAGTGCCTTTGTGCGGCCTGAAGGCAGTTCCACGCGGCTAGAGTTCCTTCGCCGCACAGATGGCCACGTGTCCGAGTAGAAGGTGTCATACGTCCAAGTAGATTATGGACGTTCGAAAAATGATTTCGCGCACAATTTGTACGTGTTCCGGATAATCAACCGGAACTTACACGTCAACTGCATCCTTAGACTAATGTATTGAGCCAGAGTGAGCACGCTACTACATAACGGTGTCTGGACTTGAACTTATGTACCAAAGTACAGAGACACAGCCACATCCAACATCCAACGATCGAGCCCCCCATCTGGAAAGTGCTCTCATCTCCGTGTTTGAATGTTCCCACCAGCCAAGACGGCTGCCGCTGCCCATGAACTTCTCTGAAGGACAAGCAAGTCACAACTTTCGAGTCCTTGTCGCCATACCACGATAGTATAATCGATCGATAGCTGAGTGTGGACGCATGCTAAGCTTACTGTTAACTATTGCGCCGCATAGCAACAGTAAGCGGCAATGTTAGGGCGGGGTTTCGGGGTTTCAGGGGTTTCATGACTATCCAATCAAACTGCATATCCTTGTATATTTTGGCCAATGAAAGTGGACGGTAAAAAGGGTGCTCCCCAATATAATTCGTTTTCATCGACTTATCTTGTCAAATGTATGTAAATTAAATAATTTCACGAATACTACTACATTGGACGCGGGTAGATTCGGCATAGATTCCCCAAGCCAAAATTGACTCGCCATAGATTTGGTGCATCTTGCAGAGTACACAAGGAGCACAATCTCGTTCGGCGCATCGCCCTCGTATCTTGGCAGTACGAACGACGAAGATGAAGTTTGGGAAGGAGTTGCTGAATGCGGTGAACCAATCCAACCCGGAATGGGGTCCATTTTGGATGAACTACAAAGCGCTGAAGAAGCGCATCAAGGCCGTGGTGAAATCGGCGCCGTCGTCCCCCACAGTGCGGGCCAGCGTGGACTCGGAAGACCTGCGGGAAGTGGACTTGACGCAGTGCCAAGAAGAAATCGACTTCTTCACGGAACTGCGGGACCAACTGCGGAAACTTGCCTGTTTCTACGTCGCCGAAGAGAAGCGGTACCACTTTCGCTTCCAACAACTGCAGGCGGTGCTCAAGGACATGAAAAAGAAGGCCGAGATCGACGAGATCGACGCCAAGCGACTCATGGTGGCCTGCGTACACTTCTACGGCGAATGCATCCAGCTCGAGAATTACGCTGTGACCAACTACCAAGGGTTTTCCAAGATTTTGAAAAAGCATGACAAAATGACCGGCCACAACACCCGCACCAAGTACATGCGCAAGATGGTCAACCAAAGTCCATTTGCCAACTACCCGCAGCTGATTTCCATCTTGGACGGCACCGAGCGCATGTTCACCGAGATCCCCGTCGGCGATTCCGTCATGCAGACCGCCATGTACATGGCGATGATGGGGCAGGCGAGCGCCCCCCGACGAGACTCATCACAACCGTCAACCATGGAAGTGGACTCGTAGACGACGGCGGCGGCGATGGAGCGCACCAACCCCCCCCCACTTGTTAGCCCCGAGTACTACCTCCTACTACTTTATACCCCCCCATCCCAACCACCGCATGGTGGCCGTGGGTGTTGTTTCAATATATTTGGCATGTCCCAAGTTGTGTATTTCCTGTCCATTCATCCTCCATTGCGTTATCAAGGTTCGTGATCCTAGCCCACTTGCAAGTATACAGTATACTGTACGTACTGTACATATCCACGCGCTACTTAGATATGCAATATTAGCTCATACCAAGCCAGTATGATGATGTACTACGTAGTATATGATGCACGAGTGGTTAACGTATAATTAATGTAGTTAAACCCAAAAACAAAATACGTTAAATACCGATTCATGCGTTTTATCACTACAGTGGGAGGTTAAAGGTCCCAACTGCCTCCGGATATTACATACGGATAAATGTCACATACAAAAATCGAGATACATCTCAGTGGCCACCTCTATGGCCAAATATCCAAGCGCCCATGTAAAATACCGCTAGGTTAAATATCTATTTCTGGACCAATTCATCACCAAATTTGAATCTGAGACGTAGAATTTCTTCACCACATTGAGATCTGTCGATTCTACGTCTCAATTTGCTGAAATTTTGAGTACTGAATATGAAATAGAAGTCAGAAAATTTTGTGAAAAGTTGGTAGTTTATAGGTGACGAGCATCATATAACGTTAACGTTAATTTATATCATGTTAACCAAGCTTGACATTGCAATACATACAGTACTGGCTTACCCAATACTACTGTAGTATAGCCATAACGTTAGCTCGAAAAAAAACTTTTGAATAATACAAAAATTTATTAAAAAAATATACAAGAAATGAACGACCACCAAAAAAATATATATACAGAAAGATTATTCGCTAAACAACAATTTAAATTATTTTACGCCCATCAAGAGTATATATATACTGTAGTACTTCGAAGTATATTATACTAATACTCGTAATATATTTGGACGATTGATTACGTGTTTGTCGTTCTCTCCTAAGTCGAAACCACTCGATCCGTGTCTTTGGTCGTACAAAACCTACGATAGCGTCGCAAACGGATCCGACAGAGTGGGCCGCTGCTGTCCGCCCACCTTTGGAGGGGGTACATTGGTCATGTTGGCCATGAATTGTTGCTGGGGAACGCGGGGCTGGACTCCTCCATTGAGAGGTGGCGCGCCGTACGTGGCATATTGGTTGGGCATTGGCGGGGGCACGATGTGCTGGGGAGGAGTGAACGACTGAAACCCGGGGTTGGCTTGAAACGGAGGCTGGTAGGTCGGAGGAGGGTACACGGGCTGCGGCAGCTGGAGCTGTTTGGTCGAAGATCCTGTGGTTGCCAATCGGGCTTGTTCCATGGATTGCAAGCTTTTTGTGCTTTTCATGGGCGTGAGCTTGACTTCGGGGTTCAAGTTGAGGTCGATGATTGGGGCTCCCCACAGTGGATCGGCCGGGGGGTCCACGACGGGGGCCAAGGGGGCAGAAAGGGAAGGAGGGGGAGGGGGTGGAGGGGGAGAGTAGTTGAAGTCGAGGCCGTGCAACATGGACGCAATGTTATCTAGATACAGTGTGACAAGACTATATTATGAAAAGATATTGTAAATTCGATTCAAAATTGGATTGGGGGAATAGGTCGACCAATCAAAACCCAGAACACGAATCAAGTGGCCAATCAAAAACACTCTTCAACCATGCAAGATGATGGAATTAATCAAAACCCCGAGCACGAATCATGTGGCCAATCAAAAACACTCTTCAACCATTCCACATCGAATTAGTGTGTGACTTATATTAGTGTGAAAAATCTCGACAATTGTTTCATACACTGATGGATACAAAATATAGGACAAACAATCGATCGACGGATTGGGCAAATCAACACACAAAGCCACATTTTGGCTGAAAGGTCGACAGCGTATGTACCAGACGATGGCTGCGTTTGAAACGCCGTAGGAGACGGCGCAAACGGGTCGGTATGATGTGTCGATGGCTGGCGGTGCGACACTTCTGGTTTGTCGAACGCGACCCACGACGAATCGGACGGCGCAGAAGGGGTTCCGAACGGGTTGAACACTGCTTCGTCGCTCGACAAATCGGTCGAGTGACTTCGCGCCTACGCCCGACAACATTATTAGTCGTGTACGATGGGTTACTGTACTCGAGTGTGTACATCTTGTACCACTGGTTTTTGGATCGCCACGTTGTCAGCGGACGGCTGGGCCTTGGTCGACTGCTGGCGAACAACTAAGCCAAGAATTAGCCACATCCTGGATACATACAAGCACCTGAAAACTTGGGCTTTGCAGTTCCACAGGCTTCACAAATGGGAGCGAGTGGTTTGTCGTTGATCAGTGTACAAGCAGAGCACTCCCAAGGCCCCGACGCCGAGTCCGTCCGGCTGGCCAAGTCCGTCGTAGAGGGCTCGCGACTAAGGGCCTTCTTGCCGCGAACGACGACAGGTTCCACCTTGGCTTTGATAGCGTCTTCGGGCAATCGTCGAAACGAAATGCCATCGACGATCAAGTCTGCCACGCACATGGGATTCGGCGTTTTCCAACATGGGATGGATATGACGTACCGTAGCTATCGTTCAGTTCGACGCTCGGCTTGATGATGCAGTGGATGACATGACTTCCAAGGTTGAAACAATGGTCCCAGTCACCCAATGCAAACTACAAGTCGCACACCACGTTAGGCAAGGACCATCCCGTGTACACATATAGGAGAGGGTGTATGTACCGTGGACGTTTGATGGGTTACAATGCCGTCGATACGCAGCACCTTTTTGCCGCTTGCGATGGAGTGGGTGAGGGAGATCTCGTATTCCTTGCCTTCAACCATTTTGATGCGCCAGGTGATGCGCTTCTTGGACGCTTCCAAGACCTTGCCCACGTTGGCAATCTCGTAGTACAGCCCTGCCGCCTTAGCGCCTTCGGCCTTACAGTCCCATCCAGTCCCACCCTTCACAGGTCGTCGGTGCATTGCCGCCGTCCGTTGCTATTTAAAACTGCGCCGCCGATATATTAACCCGACAATTTCGTGACCGTTTCAGTTTTCAGGATTGCTGAAACCCACCAGCGATCCGGATATTTCCGGACATACAACTATTTCAGATATACGCCTGGGTCAAAATATATACGTTTAACGTTAGTTATGAAGTATTTGATTTCAAACAATCACAGTGTCAAGCTTCCGCCAGCCATCTCGAGCCATCATGAATGTATACAACACAAGACTGGTATATATTCACACCAAACTCGAGCTAACAGGTTCGTTGTGATCTCAAAACGTTGAAATACCTCGATAACTGTTTCTTGAAAATGTCCAAGTATTTTGAATGTTGTAACCTAATAAGATCTCAAGTCCGGATATTTATCGAACCTGCCGGATAACGAAGTGTGAACCGTCGTCGGATCTTCCAAGCACCACAAGGCACATTTACATTTTCTTAGTGGTCACAACGTTATGGCATCCTTGCAAGTGCTCGTGAACGCTTACTTGCTGTGCACCATCACGGCATACCAAGATGGAATCTTCGTCGAACTGCTTCCCCAGTATGCGGCGTGGAAGCAGCTTCTCTTGCGCCCTTCATCCTTGTCGATGCCGGCAACGCTCCAACCAGCGGACCTTGTCATCTCCTCGCTCGCAGACAAGCGATACATTCTGCATGCGGCCGTCGCTCGGCATGACGTTAGCTGCGTGGAGCGTCTATTGCTCTGCTATCGGCGGGACTTGATCACGTCCGATTTGATGGCCTGTGCCGCGCGCCACGGCCACTTTGACCTCGTGCAGAGATTCCATCTCCGTGGTATCCCATGCTCGTCTAAAGCGATGGATTTGGCAGCCACGTACGGCCATCTCCAGGTGCTCACGTTTTTGCATGTTCACGCTGGAGAAGGTTGCAGCGACAGGGCGATGGTCGGCGCGGCGGAAGCCGGGCATTTAGCGATTGTCCAGTTCCTGCATACGGCTCGACCAGAGCAACCTACGTCGTTCCGGGCCATGGACTACGCGGCACGTAATGGACATTTCGAAATCGTGAAATTTCTCCACTACAATCGACCAGAAGGTGCGAGCGCCGTGGCGATGGACTTTGCAGCGTCCCATGGACATTTGGAGATTGTGCAATTCCTTCACACCCAACGACACGAAGGCTGCAGTACGTACGCCATGGACGGCGCTGTGCGGAACGGTCATCTCGACATCGTCCGATTTCTCCATGCGCATCGCACGGAAGGATGCTCAAAGAAGGCGCTTTTGTATGCGCTGCAACACCAGCTCCACGACATTCTTCCCATCTTGCGCAGCTATCATGGCCTCTTGCGTCCGGCATCATCGGCAGTCATGGTGGCGGCACGAGCCCGCGCCAAGTTTTCGCGTGTGCGCACGCGACGGCGGTACTTCCTCACAGCGATTACTGTTGGTCGGTGACGCAAGAAGGCATGGATAGTGCTGCTGTACATTTCCATTCGGAGAGGATGGAAATGTCTTATAAACTTCGCCCCCAATGTTCAACCACATGTTTCTTGTTGTGGGGTTGCCATGTCAGAGTGAGATAAAGTATGACCGGTTCAACACGATCAAAGCTACTACAGTACATATCGGAGAATCGCATGCTCAGCCATCGCAGGGCTTGCCCCAATGCGGCAAGGGGTCGCAGCGTCTCGTAGATCTAATGGAGCGTTGGACGACGTCATGCGCTTCAACCACATCCACCAACGTGCACAGCGAGATGTCCTCAACTTTTCGAAAGGCAGTCAATCCGGATATACGACCCGAAAACCCGCGAAAGAGCATACAAACATCAAGGTTAAAGCAAATGTGGATTCACCATCCGGATACACAATTGGTTTTGTGGATTCGATTTCAAGCCCAGTTCAGTGTTGAAGAAGACGGCCATCCTCAATGGCAACGACACAAGAGGAGTCCACGCCGCTGCTGCCGACGACCGTTGAGAAGCGGAAAGTCCGGGATCGCCAACGCCGTCAACTCATGTGCTTCGGTGGCGTTGCGGCCCTGGCGGCATGTGCAGTGGGCGTCTGGTGGTGGACAAATGAGACGCCACTCGACCTGTTCATCCCAGACGTCCCCCTCACGCCGTGGACGAGTGACGTGATGGAACCACCGTTCGAGAAAGAGGCCAATCTCATTCGACCACACTTGATCTCGGAAGACTTGTTGAAACGACCCATCCCCACGAATGCATGGTGGACGAATCTGCTGATCAGCGACTCTCACGGGCAAAACACAGGTTTGATCAATGCAACCCTTCCGTGACGGTTAATTCACCATTATCCAATTTTGCTACGCAGGAGCGGGACAAGTCACCCTTTCTCCGTATACCATCGCCAGTTGGCCCCACGTCATGCAGGTCCGTCCTTCTTACAAAATGTGTGCCCATCATAACGCATAAAATAGGTGTCGTACGGTGACGATCGACGTGTGGAAGAGCCGAGCAAGATCGAGGAATATTTCAGTGCCGACCTCACTTTCGGCACAGTCGTGCCTAGCATTTCTCGCGAAGTCGTAGCATTCGACCCTCTGACGGTGCACCTCCAGTACCGAAACGAGTCGAACGGAACCACGTTCACAGTGCTCTTGGCGCGAGGATCCCCGTATGTCTCCATCAACTATACTCTGAGCGCACCCATGATCACGACGACGTACTTCAACATCCTCTGGTGCAACAACGCGTCCATCTCCAAGACCCCCACGACCGTCGCCGGCTCGACGTTCACGGTCGTCACTCAAATCGAGCACCAGAAAACCCAGGAATGGCTGATTTTCTTCCCCACAAATGTCACCGTGAGCATTAACTCGACGTCGTTTGCTGTCCAAGACGAGACGTTCTCGGGTATGTCCTTTCTCGAAACATCACAACAATCGATATTACTCCTGTGGATGACATTACAACCTTCGCACTAGGCATCGTTCGTGCTGCCATCGTGCCTCGCAACAGTCCCGACGGCACCGCCGCGCACCTGCGCCAACATGCATCGATCGTCCCCGTCGCGTCCGCAGTGTCCCTGTCGTCCAACGTGACCACGGGCATCATGGAGTTTACGTGGAAGACCGTGGCGACGACCACCGACTCAATCGCGGCGGCGTCGTTGCTCATGCTGGCACACCCGCATCACGTGGACAGCCTCGTCCCTTCGGCCACGCGCAACCGGTCGTCAACAACCACCGTCATGCACTCGTCCAGTTCTGGCGATCCGTTCGCGTCCTCCACGCCCAGTATTCTCCTGGGACCGTTTGGCCATCGCACGATCAAGGGCAATATGTCGTTCGTGCTGGGCAACTCGTGGCTGCTCGCCGATACGTTCCAAGAGGTGGGCTTCAACTCACGGCATCCGATAGCCGCCGACGCCATCGCGCCGCTGTTGGTCGCGTTGAAAAACGACTCCAACTTCACGCCGCAAGCGCTGGACCCGTACTTTTTCGGCAAAGAAATCGCCCGCCAGGCGCGGCTGGTGCTCATCGCCGACGAACTCAACCAAGGCACGACCAAGCTGCTCGACCAGCTCGAAGACTGGCTGTTGCCGTGGTTTGTGGGCAAGAACTTTGACTTTTTCGTGTACGACACGGTCTGGGGCGGCGTATGTTCGGTCAAGGGCCTACGCGGCGTGTTTTGGATGACGGATTTCGGCAACGGGTGGTACAACGACCACGTACGTGTATTGTGTTTTAAGATGGCTGTATATGAGTGTGTGTATGATCTCTCCATGTCGATTTTGTCGGTTGGACCAAACAGTTGGACTCTTATCCTGCTTTGCGAAGTCCATGGATTGATTTTTTGCGCTGAATGTTGTTAGAGGTTAAAAAAGTTAATGTGGATTCCACTCATTTTAGTTGTGCGCCGAATCTGTCGATCGAGTTTTTGTACAAACAAATTTTGTAAAAATTGTCCAAGATTTACACTAATTTCAGTCACACACTATTTGGGTTAAAGGGTTGAACTGGTGGTTAAACATTTTAATTCTTTTTTTCTTCTTTTTTTTTGCTGCAATCGGATTGTCTAATTAAATACAACATGTATCTGCCCAACTTCGGTACATTTGATGCTGTCGATACATTTGGCAATGTGGAAAAAACTCAACCATATGTTGTATCATGTTAGAATATCTTGGTCTTATAGATAGTATATTGCTTTGGTGTAGCATTTCCACTACGGGTACTTTATCTACGCCGCGGCGGTGGTGGCCAAGTACCGTCCCGACTTTGTCCTGCGACATCGCGCCGCGCTCATGTCGATCGTGCGTGATATTGCCAACAACAGCCCCCACGAGTACGTATCTAACAGTAAATGCTACCCAATGACCATATTGTGGTGACGAATGACACATCGTGGTTGTTTGCATCATATATATATATATGCCTTGGGTAGGAAGTGTTTGATATGTGTGTGTCTTGTAGTCCTTACTTTCCGTTGGCACGGCACATGTCATGGTTCGACGGGCACTCGTTTGCTAGCGGCGTGTACGTGTTGGATGGCGGCAAGTCCCAAGAAAGCGTCTCCGAAGCGATCAATGCGTACTATGGCGTGTATTTGTTGGGCCAAGCGCTGAGCATGCCGGCGGTGGAACATATGGGGCGCCACTTGATGACGTTGGAAATGCGGGCGGCGACGACGTATTGGCAAACCACGGTACTCATGCTGCATGTTTGTTGTGGGATGTGGCCATTGTGCTGTTTGTTGGCAAAGTCGAATGGAAGGTTTTTGACCAGAGGATGTGACCACGATGGTCTGTGTGTAGGATGCGATTTACGGGTCAGTGTACGCCCAGAACCAAATGACGGGGCAGATTGGCAGCACCAAGGTCACGTATGCGACGTGGTTTGGGCCAGAAGTAGAGCATATGCACTTGATCAACTTGATGCCGTTCACGCCCGTGACCGAGTTGTTTGTGTCGGCCGCGTTTGTCACGAGGGAGTACCCGATCTTGGCCAAGGCGTTGCATCGACCAGCGGCCCCCATGGATGAGATCTGGAAAGGCTACACGTACCTGGACCATGCGATCGTCGACGCCAAGGCCGCGTGGGCCGAAGTGGCCACGCTGAAATCGTTTGACGATGGCAATTCCCGCGCGAATTCGCTGTATTGGATTGCCACCCGTCCCACCAACTAGACGACGACGCGCGAGGCTCTTGCGACTGTCGGAAGTATGTGAAGAAATATCCCTTGCATATATATAGGATATAAAAATGGCTTTGCGAGTGGGTCGGCGACAGTGATGTTGGATATATTATATATTACTATTACTTTGAAGTATTAATATTGAAGTATTAATATATATATATAAAGATGGCTTTGCGAGTGGGTCGGCGACAGTGATGTTGGACATATTATATATTACTTTGAAGTATTAATAAATACGGAGTACTACAGTACTACTTCGTATTACAGTAAGCTTAATAGGATTTACAGTCTGGTGAATACGGATAACGTATCCGTGGGGAAATGTGCGCAAGGGGTTCAAGATACACTAAATCCCTAATAAAACCAACGTTTTGACCATTGAACCATCATTCTGAAATCTGAAATCGAGGAGCCAACAAACAAACAGGTCGGCATCGCAGTGTGTCTGTCCCTCGTCCACTTGAATCACGTAGTTGGATCTACGCCTTGCCTCTGTTTTGATACTCAGTCCTCTCCTGTCAAGGTATTGTAGGCTGCTACAGCATCACCATGCGAGTCCATGTCACCACGTGCAATGCTTGCGCCTCTACTAAAGATCTCGTGCAAACAGTACATACCACAACGAGATTGTGCTTAAACAATGTCTTGTTAACGTATTATATACTGGCCAGTCAGTCGTTGTGGCCAGCTCGAAGTCCTTGTTGGAGCATGCAGCTAATTGAACTGGTCAAACACAGACTTGTCGAACGGGTCACCGCCTCGCAATTCACTCGCGAGCCCCAGCACTTCGTCCGCCGTGATGGGGCGGACTTCCCACCCGAGTTCGAGCGGCAGCTTTTCCTGTTCAAACACGAGCTTGAGCCAGTCCACTTTGATGTTGCCGGTCGAATCGCGGAGGGCGAGGAGCAGGAGCGCCGCCTCGGCGTACGCGAGAAACTGCTGCTTGGCATCAAACACAAACGCGTCATTATTGGCCTTGCTGTGCTCTTCGCGGATGGCGCGGAAGTGGCCGATGTGCGCCTTGGTGATGTATTGGCCGTCGGCGGACAGCGCCACCAGTTGGTCCAGCAGCGCCGAGTCGAGCTTGACGGAATCGCCGAGTCCGGCGTCAAGGCGGGTCAAGGACGCGTCGTGCTCCATCGCGTTGTGCTGGCCCAGGCTGGACAACGACAGCGTCTTGGGCGCTTCGGCATCATCCGCGGCGCCTTCTTCTTTGGCGGCGGCGACTGAACCCAACGATGTGATGGCCGACCCCGTAAACAACTTTTGCAACGCTTCGTCGACTTGGAAGATCGTGAGCGCGCTCTTGATGTTGTCCACCGTGATACCCGTGCGAGGGAGGAGGCCGTGGTTGGCAAATGCGTTCAGAAACGGACACGGCGACACGTTGGTGGCATCGGACTCCGTCCAATTCGTGAATTGATCCGCGCCGCCAGGAGTCGAATGTGCGCAGCCCTATATGGACAGACATGTGAGTGACATGATGGGTGGTGGTCCGACACATTGGCGTCGCGTCTACAAGGTAGCTTACCATGATGTATCGAGAAGAAGGGGTGGTGGGTGGGTGGGGTTGACCAAGAATTGGTTTCTGACGGCTCTTCGCCAAATGGTTGCCATTCTGAAACCGGTTGCACTGACCACAAATAGGCCACTCGTTAAGTGCGACATGATTTGCCAAAGGTTTTTGGATTAACATTAGCGTGCTCGTGCCAGGGGCCACGGGAAATACATTAAATTTAGCAGGTTCTGGCCGTTACTGGTCGTTTCATTTGTGCAGGTGGTTATTAGCTGCTTTTCCCAGGGAGAGTTGTGATGCTGCCACGTCACAAGCAGGTCAAACTCACAATCACCACGAATATGCGACTGATTGCATGCACATATGAACGTGTGCCCAACCTTACTACAATAATGTTAACCTACAACTTCCTACCTACTACTACTGTATTGATTGTACTGTACATCACCGCATATTTCAGTAGAACTGCTCCAGCACGCCCCACTCGAACGCTTCACCGCGCAATTCCCCGGCGAGGCCGAGGACATCCGCGATGCATATCGGTCGCGTCCTCCATTTCAGGTCGAACGGAAGCTTCTCTTGCTCGAGGACCATCCGTAGCCAGTCGACTCGAACATGCCCTGTGGAATCCCGCAATGCTAGCACCAGCAGCGCCGCCTCGCCGTATGCCAAGAACTGTTGGCGCGGCCCAAATGTAAACGCTGGGTTGTACGTCCGGCTGTGGGCTTCCCGCAGCGCCCGGTACTTGGCGAGTTGGGTCTTTGTGATGTACACGCCGTCGGTGGACATGCTGAGCAACTGCCCGAGCAACGCCATGTCCAATTGCACGTGACTGCCCACGTTGGCGTCCTGTCGAGTGAGCGACGCGTCGTGCTCAATGCTATTGTGGTAGCTTAGCTGCGCCAGGGTCAACTGCTGCTTGCCGTGCACGGTGGACCCGACCTTCATGGCGGTGGAGCCTGAGAACACTGTCTGGATCGTCGCGTCGCATTCCATCGTGGCAAGCGCGGCCTTGATGTCGTCACTCGAGATGCCACTGCGAGGCAGGAGGTTGTGGTTTGCCAGCGCGTTTACAAACGGACACGGCGACATGTTGGTCGGGTCGGTACAGTTCCACGTGGCGGCGGCATTCTTGGCCAATGGCTGAACCAGGTCGGACGCTCGACAACAACCGGCTCCCTACGCACGACCACACCTTCTTGTCATGTGCGATGACATTCGTTGTACACTACAGGCTCGACATATATGCATACCATGACGATGATGGGTACGACACTGGTGTATGTAGTAGTCTACAGCTAACGTTATATATCTGTGGCCCCTCGGTCGCCAGGACAATCCAACCCAGTTATATGAACGTTCGAGTGTCGCGTGGTGGCGGGGGTGTATTTATAGCTTTCGTTGTCCGCTTGCAAAACTCGAATTCCTCCACCAACACAGCCGGCCTACCGGTAGTTACTGTACCACCGAGCTCCCAGCCCTGTGTACAAGAGCTATGGCACCGTGAGCCACCAAATCCTTATATGAAACACCCGACGACAGAATGTGTTTGCTTCTTCGACGCATTGTTATACTGCCTTTGTATTGTGAATTCGCTATAAACTTCCAAAATTCGCTTGGTTTGTCTAATCAATACTGTAAATCACGCCAGAGTTCTGATTGGTTGAATATACTTGTCCATTCGAGCCAATCAAACCCACTCAAAAATGGATTAGCCAATAGCGTCGATTCGATTCGACGGGGTCTGGAAAATCCACAATATGTACAACCGGTACGTAAGTAGGTCAGACTTGGGTTGATAAGAATGGTGCTGTGCTGTGATGTGTGACAGGGTTAAATACATACATGTGCATACTACCTCGTACTTCTACTGTATGTGGACGGTTTGCATTCATATTAAATATATAAAGGCTCTCTACAAGTACAGCGACGCAGCAAATACAATGTCTCGCTTGATCTGCTTGCCCCCGAGCTCAAACTTTTTTTCGAGCTCGGCGTTGCCAATGCTGTGCGCCGCGAGCGTGAGCTGCCGCAACAATTCTTCCAGCCGCCGAATCAACCGGATGATGGACCCTTCAAACATGTCTGTCATTTTGCAGATCTGGCTGAACTTGGCGCCTTCGCACCACGCAATGAGCACGTCCACCATGTTGGTGTTGAAACTCGTCGCGTATTCCTCGACGTCGATCGTGATGTTGGCTTCCTGCATCGTCTTGGCCACGCGGCGAGCCGTGTCGCGCATGTTCAAGATCGGGCCTATAAAAAGTCATCAGTCCAGCCATCGACATGTGACGATGTGTTGACACAATCTCCATTTCCAATTCAAGCCCCCATATATATATGTATATATGTAATGCGTTCACAGGCAAGATCGGAGCGGGGTAGGTAGGTAAGTACTGGTCGTTTTGGCTTGGACATGACATGTAAACACAATCCAACGTGTCAACCCAAGGATCCAAAACAAGGATCAATATAATATAAACAACAAGGATCATCCATATAATTAATATAAACAACAAGGATCATCCATATAATTAATATAAATAACAAGGATCATCCATATAATTAATATAAACAACAAGGATTATCCATATAATTAATATAAATAACAAGGCTCAATACAATAAAAAAGATGATCAAGCTAACAACAACACAAGGATCAATCTAACAATATATAAAAAAAGAATGATCAATCCAATACAAAAGATGATGATCAATCGAATAAAATACACAATTCTCAATAAAATATTAACAATCAAAACGATGATTCATATCATCATTACAAAACAAGCAGCCCGCGCCACACACCATATATATATAATATATATATATTATATTTTTATGTTATATGTAGTATATATAATATATATATATAACATAACGAGATGTATACCTTCGAGGGTGTCGGCGGTGGGAGGCTTTTGACCTTCCTTGACCTTTTCCGTGTTGATCAGGCACGACAGCAGCGCCACGCACTCCTTGACGTTCAGGTCGTTGAACGCGCCGTTGAAGATGAGCTCCGTGACGAGTAGCTCGTCGGCCGTGCTCACTTCGCACGCGGTGCGGCCCTTGCGCTGGATCACGTTGTCGCCGTTCACAAACTCGAGCCGACGCAGCACGCGCTTACGGCGTCGCAGATCGTCCTTGAGCACGAGCGACTGGCTGTCCTTGATCTGGCGCTCCAGCTCGCGCTCCTTGGCTTCGCACTCCATCTTTTGCACGTACAGCGCAAACGACGACGAGTGCGACAGTTCCGGGGACGCCGCGATTGCTTCGGTCGTGTCGGCGATCTGGCGCACGATCTTTTCAAACGCAGGGTCGTCAATGTTCATGTCCTGGACTGGGTCGAGCAGCGGCACGCCTTGGGGGAACCGGCGCATCACTTCGGCCTACGAATGACACGAATAACACACAATAGGGTCAGTACTGGTCGAGAAAGAGCAATCGTATACATCCATATATATATATATATATATATATATATATATATATATATATATTGCCTAGTCGATTCGAAATTGGAGAGTTTGGGTGCTCAATTGAATGAGCAGAATAACAGACAATCAAAGATCGACCAATCAAAACCCACAACACGAATCAACTGGCCAATCAAATTCACCCGTCGACCATTCAACCCCGAATTAGTGTGTGACTGAAATTAGTGTGACGCCGGACGATCTTTACATACAAAAGTCAGGACAAAGAATCGATCGATAGATTGGGCAAAGAATCAGCACAAAAGTCCAAATATTGGGTAAAAGGACAATATATAGACGTATATCAATATATATATATATATATATATGTATATATATATATAGTGGTAGAAGGATAGAACCCCTCGTAGTACAAACAAACCATACTAAAAAGAATTTGAGGATGAATACTGTACTTGTGTTGTAGACATACACATACACACACACAAGCAACAAGTACACTAGCAACAAGTACTCGACACGTACCAGCGACTTGGCCACGGCGAGGCGGCTTTCGGCGGTGCGCAGATCCTTGGGAATGTACACTCGGAGCGACGACAGCTGGTCGATCAACGCCAGCGGCACCGGGCACACTTTCATCTCACTCTTCGGGTGCGTCCATGTGCCTTTGGTCGCCGGGGCTGGCGGTACTGCGTCGGCTGTGGCGGCAGAGTTGACGGCACACAGCAGCAGGACATGGACGGTGGTGGCGGCTTCGGACGCTTGCGCAGCGTTGGGGTTGGTAGCCAAGCCCGACTCAAAGTTGACAATCACGCCCCAGTCCCACGCTTGCGCCTTGTCTTCGCTTGGAGGGGTGTGCACCTTGACGAGTCGGCCGGGGTTTAAAAACGCCACAAGGTACTTGGGCTGGTTGCGGATGCGGCGCCAGTCGTCATGCTGCTTGGCGAGGGTTTTACTAAGGTAGTAAAAGGCGGCGACGGCGGGTTCATCGGGGATGATGAGCGTGCTCTTGTCCTGTTGGACGCGGGCGAGTGCATCTTCAAGCCCTGGCGCGGCCTGCTCGTTTTGAAACTGGTGAAACGACTGCTTGATCATGTACTCGGGGTTGGCGTCTTCGACCCGCAGCAGGTTGAGCAGCATGTTGTACCCCAGGTGAAACGTCGAAAACAACGGATCGGCTTGGCCGTACAAGATGCCCTTGGCGACTTGGGGTTCCATCTTGTCGCTGAGCATTTGAATCACAATGCCTCGTGCGTCTAGGGACCGCCGCCCCGCGCGGCCGCTCATTTGGATGTACTCGCCCGACGTGATCCATCGAAAGTCGTTGCCGTCAAACTTGCGGCAATTTGTAAACACGACCGTCTTGGCCGGCATATTCAGTCCCATCGAGAACGTTTCTGTGGCGAATAAGCACTTGAGCAACCCTTCGCCAAACATGATTTCGATGACTTCTTTGAGAATTGGAAGCAGGCCGCCGTGATGGATGCCAATCCCGCGGCGGAGCAGCGGCAGGATCGCGTCTACTTGCGGCAACGACTTGTCGTCTTCAGACAACGAGTCAATCGCGTTGCGAAACACTTGGTCGACCATGTGCTTTTCCTCGTCCGTGTTGAAGTCCAGCTTGGACAAGAGCAACGCATACGCTTCACACTCGCGCTTTGAAAAGGAAAAGATGATCACGGGGTCGTACTGGCGTTCCATCACGAGCTTGACGATGCGAAACACATCCGACCCAACCTTTTTCTTTTGGTTGTTGCCGCCGCCGCTGGAAGACGACGACTTTTTGCCGCCACCTTTGCCGCTAGGCGCGCCGCTAGTGTCGGTGGCTGTGCCGGCACTCAACGTGGCCATGGCCTTTTGAAAGTTGTCGTCGCGGAACTTTCCCTTCTCGTCCACGACCAGATGCAGGCCATCGCCGCCCGCGGGAAACACATAATGCTGCAGCGGCGTCGGCCGGTAGTCGGTATACACGACATGGCACGGCTGGTGGTGGATGTGCGCAATCCACGCCGCAAACTCTTTCGAGTTGGGGATCGTCGCACTTAGAAACACAAAGCGCACTTTGTGGGGAAGCAGAATGATGCTCTCTTCCCACACGACGCCGCGCTCCTTGTCGCGCATGTAGTGGATTTCGTCGTAGATGACCCACGCGACTTCGCGCATGACCTCGGACCCGCGGTAGAGCATGCTGCGGAGAATCTCGGTTGTCATGATGAGGCATGTCGCGGTCGGGTTGATCGTGATGTCTCCCGTCATGAGTCCCACGTCGCCAAACTCTTGCTCGAGGTCGCGGTACTTTTGATTGGACAGCGCCTTGATCGGCGACGTGTAGATCACGCGTTGCTTGTCCCGCAGGGACTTGGCGATCGCGTACTCGGCCACGGCGGTCTTCCCCGCCGACGTGTGCGCGCTCACGAGCACGCTCTCGCCAGCTTCGATAAAGTCCACCGCGGTCTGTTGGAACGGATCCAACGTGAACGGGTACGTCTTGGCCGGCGCGCGGTTGTGTGGGGCGGGACGTTCGTAGTTGGGCGGCAACGCACTGAACGAGATCAAGTTCTTCTGCTGCGTGCCCGTGGCCACGACGATCTCGTCTTTGGCCGACGCGTCGACGTGTTGGACAACTTGCACTTGGATGCGTTTCGAAGGAGGCGGCGGTTGGTCGTCGGATGTGGAGGTGGTGGGTGGCTTGCGCTTGGAAGACGTGGATGCTACAGAGGTGGACGTCGTCGACTTGTTGGACAGCGCGGCTTGCTCGACGTCGGTCAACGTTTGCTTGGCATCGTCGAACGCACCAAAGAGGTCAAGGTCGTCCATGATGCTGGTGGGATCAATCGGTGGAGATGAACGATCCAATGGTCGAATGTTGGCAAACTTGATTGGTTGATTCCAATACCCTCTTTCTTTCGATACTCCTTCAAAACCTCCAATTATCTATACTATAAATTAAACGACAAGAGTATTATATTCATAATATTAATAGTATCATATCCAGATAACCCTCCGGTAAACAAAGTCGAGAATTCAAATTCACAGGGTTATAGTCAAGATGGCGGCAATGCGAGCACGGATGCGCAAAGAAATGGAGATGCTGGAGAACGATCCACCGCATGGTAACTACGACAGCCATTCCATCATGGCGTCTCATGGGATGTGTTCGTTCTAGGTATATGCGCGTGGCCCAAGGACAACAAGTTGGACGAACTCGAAGCCCGTCGGTTGAGACTCGATCGTCGAATCTTGTGCTTATGTTTATTTGGACGTAGAAATCCAAGGTCCAGAGGGGACGCCGTACGAAAAAGGCATATTTCTATTGAGCATCACAATCCCTGAACGGTACGTTGCCATACAGCCATCGTCAAGTTGTCATGAGTACTAGGTACCCCTTTGAACCCCCGAAAGTGCAGTTTGTTACCCCCATCTTCCACCCAAACATTGACAACGCCGGACGCATCTGCCTCGACACGTTAAAGATGCAGCCCAAGGTACTGTAACCGCTCTCGCCCACGCGTTATGCGGCCATCACCTATGCCATTGTAGGGATCGTGGATGCCCTCTGTGAACCTCTCGACGCTTCTCACGACCATCCGATTGCTCATGACAGACCCGAACCCTGACGATGGCCTCATGCCTGAAATTGTACTTGACTTCGGCAACATATATACATATGACATTGTCCTTGGTAGACGGACCTGTTCAAGCAAAACCACGCGCTGTTTGTGTCCAAAGCCACTGCCATGACAGCTCAACATGCAAACGCGTCACATTCTACCCCCGCAAGGGCGTTGCATGCTGCAGCCCATAACGAGGACGAGTCCAAGCCAGCCATGTCATTGGCCAACGAGAGCAATTCATCGAGCAGCGACGACAGCAGCAGTGAGAGTAGTCAAGGCGAAGAAGCCAGTGGGAGCGATGGCGATGGCCATAGTGACGCTGATGTCGAACGTCCTGCCAAGCGAGGCCGGTTGGTTTAACGGGTAGCTGTAGTTTACCCTCAACAGTAGAACACGATGGACAAATTTGGATTTTTCAATCAGATATTTGGGGAAAAACCCTCCAATTTTCGAGTTTTCCGAGTTTTGGTCAATATGTTTTGGCCTTTTGGAAGTAAGAAGGGTGCCAACATCGATCCAAGCTACATGCTAGAGATTGCGCAAATGTGGGCACGGTCTGTGGAGGACACTCCCTTGTTCCGCGACTTTGGCCCACTCTTGCGTGTCCAGGGTATGGGAAAAATATTATTGACAATTCAATACAGAAACTAATATTACAATGATTAATTGTGCGAGATCCAAAAATATATTTTTACTTGAGCCAACAATATTTTTTCTTATCATTTGTCGTTAGACGGTGGCATCCCACGTGTCCGTAGGCGAGTCGTCCCAGTCAGCACAGAGTACGTTGGCCCATGTTTACACTCTTTTCAGATCAACGCTGTACACACACACATCCTGCGATCGCCGCAAGAGCCATCACGTGGCTGTCCTCATCCATCAGGTGCATTCTACTGCTTCCTCGTCCATTTCAACGACATATCTTTGCATGCATGACTGCTTATGTGTTGATGCATGTCGTGCTGGCGGGACTGTGTCGATTGCATGTCGCGCCCGTCCCATTATCCTGCTCAAGGAGGTAACGACGAGAGGACCCGTGGCAGATTTGGTCTATCTAGTACCCTGCCGACTCGTGTTTGCAACGTGTTTTATATACTATCGCCAACCTAGATTATGGTGCAATATGTAGTATACTGCAGTACTTGTACTATATTTTAAACGCGTTTGAAACGCGAGTTTGGGTCCTTGAAACGAATTACATGGTTGACGCTTTGTACGTTCGGAAGAGCCGATCCCAAATGCTGAATCGCTTGGCAAAGTTGACGCTGGGATGGGTATGGTGCAAGTCGTGGTCGTGTACTCGGATGCAAATGTGGACACATTGCACGAGCGGCATCTGCGGGAACGACATGCCCTTGATGTCCAGACCCGAGTGTCCCGCCACTTCCACATACGTTTTGTACGCCAAGAGCAGGTGCAGCTGGTGAAGCGACAGCGACGGACCGACCGCCAACGCAATGGCCATGGGCACGACGTTGGTCAAGATGAGATCCACAGGCGACTCTTCGTACGTGCTCAACGGCGACGGGTGCAAATGCATGTGGTGCTGCTTGTGCACGTACTGGTACAACAGCGGGATTTGGTGGCACGTGTAATGCATGCCAAAGTGGAACAGGTCAAACACAAGCTCGAGGACGAGGGATTTTGGAATGAAGTACACAAACTCTTCCAGGACACTCGTGTACGTGGTGGGGGTCGTCATGCCAACGTAGGACGAGCCCACGAACAGCGTCGCCATCTCTGTCGGCACGACCACAACCAGAATGTGGCACAAGATGGACAGTTGCTGCGGCCGCGTCAACATCATGCGCTTGGCACCGTAGATCTTGCCTTTGAACGTGGAAATCCACTCGAACCACCCGATCATACATGCCAGCCGCACAAGGATGCCGGCGTACGACCCGACGACGCTGTGCGGGATACGTGTCTGAACAAGCAGGGCGACGGCCGTCACTGCGCAAATGAAGCTGTTGATGATGACGTAGAACTTGAGTCGCCGCAGCAGCCACAGGATGTGCTGTCCTTGGAAGCAGGACACCATCGCGATGAACTTGCCAAAATGACACCACGCTGTCGTGTTGCTTTGACACCCACGGCAACCGCCAATCACAAACGAGAATGCAATTCACCAATAAGAATCGATTCTAAATCCACCAATTAAAAAGTGCTAAAAACGCCTTTGGCCAATCAAATGCAGCTAAAACTGCCAGTGGCCGTGTCGCGCAAGTTTGCGCATCCAACGTGGTGTGATGATGGTGATGAAGTCCGGAAGATGTAGGGAGTCCCTCGACGAAGGATGGAGGGTCAGCTGAACGAGACAAGCTGTGGATGTGAATGTCGTCCCAGCACCCTGAGAATGGTGTGCAGTGTGCATATATATATGAGACGCTGCATGCTGTGAGTGCGGAAGCAAAGACACGACGAGCATCGGCGGATGGGGCGGTCTCGACGCAACATCCACCCTCCTCATGTACGCACTCTAACAGTGGCATGAACGTCGTCGCCTTTATCTGTGGGCATTGCACAGTAGTACAGCAGTATGTACATGCGTTACAGTTGTGGATCCGTGTTGACTGTGGACATTTCGAACCTCACATATTTGAAATGTCCACACCCACCACACCGCTCGGGAAGCATTGCTTGGACCAGTCCCCATATCCAGCGTCATGCACAGACGAGATGCTAACTGTATTCATCGCACCTTTCGCCATACTCACTCAAAACAAGATCGATCGTCGCATTACATATTGCCATGCGATTCCACGCTCTTATCATATTCGTGCATGTCGACTGGTCAAGCGCGCTAAAGTATATGTACAGTACGTACACCACCAACGTGTGCATTACACAACGACACAACTCGGCGCGACGACCGACCGATTCGGCGTGGATTGTATGGACGACGACGACGACGCAGGATCATGTTGTGGGGGTAGTGTCGCCCGGTCTACCATCATCTACACGGGGTTGATGGTGCCATATCGCGTCGACTCGGTCAATACCACTTGGGTGGACGACGACGACGCCCGCGCTTTGTAGTTGGCGACAAATGCCGGCGTGATGATCCAGATGAGGCACCCGATGCAGAAGAAAGAGATCACGTGGCCACATACGATCGCGGGTACTGCGCACACCCAGTCGGCCGTGCTATGCACAGTCAGCGACGGCACCATGACCGTCCAAAGGATGAACAGCGCGTAGAGCGGCAGCACGCCGCGCGCCAGCACCCACGACCCAAAGGACACGTAGGACACGATCACATGGACGCGGCTGTGGGCATACCCGAGGTCTTCGAGAAACGTCGCGACATTCATGGGCACGACGCAGATTTCCACGAGTAAGTAGATGCTCAAGAGGAACGTGTCGGCGAGGCAGCTGCCGTAAAAGTTGAAGATCGCAAACGGAACCCTAAGGACACACACATGAGAAGCTGGTGAGGCATGGAGAATCAGCGTGCCACATACATGGCGACCAGGTGATGCGCGGTAAAAACCTTCCACTGTGGGACCTGCCAGTACGCGACAACGACCAAGTCATACAAAAAGTAAGCGATCGCTAGTGTTCACATGTGAGCGTGACGACGATACAGTCACGCATGAGAGATGGAGAAGACGTACACCAAGAGAAGAACGCGCGCGCGAGGTCCACAGAATGCAACGGGCGAAGCGAAGAATCCCATGTCTGTTGGGTCAGGCTATACAGCATGCCGATGCAGATCACAGTCGCATGTAACGTGGACCCAACTCTATAGATGCATAAGCATGAATGTACCATGGGCAGCGAAGATGGAGATACCTGGAGCACCAATTCGCGCGCTCGGTGGTCGTGTACGCCTTGTAGATGGCCGCGTAGCGAAGAGAGACGACGTGCGTTGTCCAGAACACGCCAACAAATACAACCAGACTCAAGCCTGTCACGCCATAGGTCACGAACTCGAGCGATGGACCTGCAGACGATGCGGCGGCGATGTCCATCGGTGGCGAAATACTCAAATGGAGAGGGAATGTTCGAAACTCATGTTGGAGAAAGAGAAAGCCTGGGCCAAACCCTCGAGTTTGTCCCGGTTGAACTGACCACCATTTCAACAACCGCCACGGATTTGGTGGTTCAATGCTAACAAAACGTGATGAGTTTCAGAAAAAGCGCCATTTGTCCCACGTCGACTCTGCCGTCAGGTTGGGACGCAGCCTGGACCATACAAATACACAGTATATGACGTGGCCGCACCATTTTGTAGCTCTTATGAACTGCTTTCTACGGCCACAGTCTACTCCTACTAGCAACAATGAACCTCTCTTGTGTACTACAAATGATGACCACAAGGCCTCCAACCTTAACCAATGGTGTATGTACGTACAGTATCATCTCCCATCACTCAACAAGTCTGCGATAACGTTAGCGCGTAGCGTCCGTCTTGCATCTTCCGAGACCCCGTGCAACAGCCGCCCTTCAACGACCGATTGGAATGCCGACAGTGCGACGATGCACACTATAACACCACAAGCTGGAGACAGGTATTGGTGCCCATGTGTACTGTATGTACCCCACACTTGTGTCCAGAGTCCTATAGTACCGGTATGTAACGTTACATCCTTTTACTCCAAATTTGGTAGACTTTTGTGCTGAATCGCCAAATTTATCGATCGATTGTTTGTACTGAATTTTGTATGTTGGGTATCACACTAATTGAAATCACACACTAATTTGACGTTGATCATGGTTTCCTGCAATCTGATTGGCTAAATTATTCTGCCGATTCATTCTCCATGTCGCTCCAGTTTCGAATAAACACAAAACAATGAGTACCATCCTACGAACGCAACGAAGTCTCTTCAATGCAAACGCAGCTACACTTGTATTCTTGTTCTCTAGCATTGAAGTCCTGATCTCGTCTGGTAACTACTTGGTCATGTGATGGTCATCTTGCTGGTTTAGAGGCGCAGCTTGGCCAAGTCCAAGTTGAGGCTGTTCACGTTCCACGTTACCACACGACCGTCCAAGCCCGACGTGGAAAACTCTGTCACATGGCCATTCGACGCCGCCTTCTTCAACACTTGGATGCTCGTGATCGTGTTTTCGTGTTTCCTATTCATTTATATTATTTACGTTCTCATTTATCTTAGTCGTTCATTTATCCGAATTTCACGCATAACATATCACAAAACCATATATATGTACACACGTACGTCCAGAGCGCGCCCTTGTCGCCCGACGTGGCTTCGGCCGACTGTCCACGGCTCACTTTACTGTCCCACAGTTTGCGCACTATGGACATTACATTAGACGGAAACAACTGGCTTCACCAGTCGTAAACTCGGTCAATGAGTATTACGAGGATGCATATATATATATACACAGAATATATATATATATACTGTTGTGTTTATTCTAACCTGGAGCGCGACGACATGGAGAATGAATCGACACAACCAAATAATATATGTACAGAAGAATCATCGACAGAAGTATTTAGCCAATCAGATTGCAGGAAATCAGCATCAGCTTCTAATTAGTGTGTGACTTTAATTACTGTGTATACCAAGCACCCCAGCACACGTTTTTACACACAAATTCAGCAACATTGAAAGAATCGATCGGATAGATTTGGCGAATCAGCACAAAAGTCGAATTTTTGGGGAAAAGAAAGACAATATATTGTGGATTCGATACGAATTTCCAGACTCCATCGAATCGAATCACGAATCGACGCTATTGGCTAATCCGTTTTTGAGTGGATTTGATTGGCTCTTACAGTACGGACAAGTATATTCAACCAATCAAAACTTCAGCGTGATTCAATATGGACTACACAAACCAGGCAAGTTTGTAGCGAATTCACAATATATAAATACCGTTGTTGAACTCGCTCTTGTCCACCTTGGAGGCGGTGGTCGCCGCGCTCTTCTTGTCGAGAAACTCCGAGAACGACCAAAAGCCTTGCGGGGATGTCGTAAAGAGGAGCAGGTTGAAGTCATGGCCACAGCCGACCACGGCATCGTTTGACAAGAATAACAGTCGCGTCAACGGCAAATGCGAAAACCGAACCGTCTAGAGGAAACAACCATATATTTATTATATGAGCATTGCACCAGAATTAGTTAGCCCTAAAACGAAATTGTCGAGTTCAGTCAAATTTCCCATGTTTCCCCTGCTTCATTCAATCGAGCACAAACATATCGGATACTATATCCACTTTGCCCTTTCTGGTCGAAATATATATAAAACACAATCCCAAATGATATATTGTAGCCAATCAGCGACAAGTACTTTCGGATTGAACAATGGGAGAAATTGGGGTTTCCGATTCGGTCGATTGAACGGCGTCCTGAAATTCATACCGAATCTCCGAAAAGACACCTGAAATTACACCAAATAACCCTAAAATGCAAACAATCCATACTATTGTCGATTTGATAGTACAAATTTGGGGAGGGGGTGCAATCGAATCGCGCCGACCAAACCGATCCACAATCGATCTAATTGGTTGAATTTCATTGAGAAGGTTTTGATTGGCTAATAATTTTGAGCTCATCTGAGGTAGCCAATCAAATCGATTTAAATTCCAACGAGAAACCACAACACGAAATTTCACTCGAAAGCACAATAAAGAAATATCGAAGTATTCCACGCAAAAGTCTTTCGAAAATGCTGCTCTCATCCCATGACGTGGCGCGCTCTCAATCCTGCAAGCCTGGAAGCTTGTATTCGACTAATGGAGCATACCTGCAACGTGGGCACTTCGCCAGGGCGACCAAAATGCACGAAATGAATGGATGAGCCATGACCAGTAAATGCCAAGCGCGTGCCCGATGGCGACCACACGGCCGCGGTTACCCACGAGTTGGCATTGTCGAATTCGGCCATGACCTCACCAAACGGCGCCATCGCCGCGAACGGACCGGCGTCCGGCGCTCCGTCGACGTCAGGAACGTATGCGGCGAAGACGCGGCATTGCATGTCCGTGGACGCGGTGAGGAGGAGCTGCGAGTTGGGATGCCAGTCCACATCGACCACCCTACGATGACAAATTGGATGGCAATGCGACGATGATGATAAGGGGAACAAGATCGAAGCGTACGTGGACTTGTGCTTTTTGATGACTTTGCTAATCCACCAGTTCTCCGCCTGCTCGTAGTAGCACACTGACACACACTTGGCGCTACTGCCGACCGCAAACTTCTTGCCTGCAATGGTGAAAGTTGTTACACGTGTGGGAATATGAATGGAGAGAGGGAGGACGCACCATTAGGGCTCCACTTGACGGTCATGGCAGCGCGGGTGATGCGAAGCACCACGAGCGACGGCTTCCACTTGCGTTCACTCGGCTCGTACTTCCATACAAATGCAGATCGGTCGTGCGAGCACGACACGAGCATATCGTGTACGGGGGACCAGTCTAGGCCGCTCACCACCATGTCGTGCTACAAATCAAGTCCCGCCGCATAGTCAACAAACACCATGGTACATATGCTGTAAGTGACGACAGGTCAAATACCTCTGTCAGCACGGCCTCCTTGCGCCATTGCGCCACGTCCACCGCTTGGCAGTTGGAGTAGATCCATATCTCGTTAGTGTTGGGACAGATGGCCACCTTGGAGCGGTCTCGATTCCACGCATGACACGTGATACTGTCCGTGAGGTTGAACACGCTCATGATGATGATCTAGGATAGAAATGGGGCCTGAATTTGGGGCTGATCTTCTTGCCAGTGTTCGGATAATAGTTAACCGGATTGTGACGGCGCCGACAATACTACTACGTAGTACTTCGAAGTACATATTTATCCTTGCGGACCCCTCGAAATACGCCAAAGAAAACTAACTACTTCAGAGTAGTTACTACCTCGAAGCAGTAGTATTATTTGGCCAAATCCATTTAACGTTAACGGAGTCTATCAATGGACTTTGAGCAGCACACAGTTACAGTACGTGATGTGGGTGGGGACAATGAGCAGCACATGTGTATCATGAATTAAGGACGGGGAAAAACGAATAAATCGATACCAATAACTTCTCATAACACCCGCCTCCGCTCACACTGTCTTGGAATAGCAACAGTGGACGTTCATCAACAGCCACGACCCGGACTTGCGTCCACAGCACGTGCGCCGACATCCCGAGTCAACGGAGGGGGTCACTTCCGATCCTCAAAGTTATTGGTATCGTCTACTTTGGAAAACAAAGTAAAGATGACTGCACTATAGAAATGATCCTGTTCAAGTACGGTCTTGGTTATCCGTACGCCATCGCTCGTAGGTAGCTACAACAGCAAACTCCCGGGAGTGAAATGACAGTTTTCCCAACCAATCACAAGGCTAAACACATGGGAATGTCGCGCGAAAACAATGACACTTCTTCAACCAGTCTTTCACTGTGAAGTTGTGTACCGGTATCTGCACTCGGAGTTGGGGAGTACAGTACTATTAATAGTACTACGTAGTATTGCCTTTGTGAAATGTGTGTGCCAGTTATGCTGTAGTACATAAGACCATACTAGTACATATTTGTGAAGACATGCCCTCCCATCGAACCATAGCTCCGTAAGTTTATGTGGACCGTTATTTTAATGACGCGCCAAACAAAAGGGAGAATGTATGGGGACTAAAAACAAATACCGGTACTTCCAAGTAGCACTTCCAGGTTTTGATCTACCGGTAGGGACCTTTGGGTTACGAGCCCAACACGCTTCCTCTGCGAAAAGTGCTCGGTTGATTGTCGTGTCCACACCCTAGTAGCGTTACACGTACTAACAGTAAGTTAGTACATGGAGACCATAAATACCACCTATCTTCTACGGCGCCATCCAAACATACAGTATATATTGGCACTTGTTCAGCTTGTCGGACCAACGAAGCATCTCATTTATTTTGCCACAGTTTTCGATTCGTAACATGATGATTTGATTGGGGATTATACGTATAGTACTAGTAGTACAACATACAGTACCTGGGGTAGTAAGCTTACAACATACCCGGGGTATAAAATGAGTGAATTTCACTGGATTCCCCGAAACACCTCTAAAGTCCAATGTTCTGAGCCAGAACGTTGATCATTTCGCTGTCATTCCTCAGTATCTACAGTTGGTGGAGTCTTTGCATATTTGCAGAGTTGTTATTGCGTTAGCAAGCCTTGGTAGAATGGTGTACTACACTGCAGGACGTCAGTTGGGGCTCACCAAAAATAATCTAATACAGTAGCGTTACTATTACTATTAAAATAGTAACGTTACTTGTAGTGGTAGTACGAAGTAGTATTTAAAATATTTTTTTATTCGAACGGAAAATAGATATTTTGCGCAACTGCCAAAATAGAAAGTTTACTTTTCCCAACATCAGAACCAATAGATTAAACTACGTAGAACAAAGCCAAAATATGATAGAATCTATTCCAAATGATAGGAAAATTCTCAATAGTTCAAACTCAAAATGTATTCGGATGTAACCGTTGGAAGTATACGGACAACCAAAGAAAAATTGTTTGACGAAATATATTGTTTCACCCAAATGCCGCCACTCGCATCGCATCCGGTCTCCTATTGTGGCTCACTTCGACCTCGAAATGGTGCGACCAAATTTTCAGTCAATCAGCGAGCGTCACGTGTGATGGTCATTTTTGAGTGTGACAGCCGTTTGGCTTGGCCAAATGCGCAAAATCAGCTGAAAGCCTTGATTATATATAATGCTACCTTTCGAAGGGCGCTTACAACACGTCAATTCCAGCGCGAACTTCAAGATTGTTGAAATATTCAAATAATTCGAATATTGTGCTTTCGAGTGAAATTTCGTGTTGTGGATTTCTCGTTGGAATTTAATTCGATTTGATTGGCTACCTCAGATGAGCTCAAAATTATCAGCCAATCAAAACCTTCTCAATGAAATTCAACCAATCAGATCGATTGTGGATCGGTTTCGTCGGCGATTCGCGATTCGATTGCCAAATTTGTATCAAATCGACAAGACCGTTTCTCACAACTAGTACGTAGTACTATGGTAGTACTGTATCAATACATACTAGTAATAATATATAAGTTCTTTATTTGCCCCATGGGGGGAAAATAAGTTATCTTTACATCCTCCAGAAAAGATACGTAATCCATCAAACCCATTCGTTGAGAATTGGTAAAAAATAGAGATTTGGGAACCCCTGGCTGTCAGAATCTCTTCAGGACTTCTCTGGAAGAACTCGGTTGATGACTGCATCATTTCCATTGCAAATTTGGCATGTGATTTGATTGGTGGAGAATAACCAATCCATGGACACCAAGAGTGTGATTGGTGGCGTCATAGCTCGCCCCAACAATTTTGATCGCATAATCGCCGCGGAGAATCTTTGGTCGACCAATCAGCGCTCGTTATTCTACCCAATCGAAACCACGCAAGGGGCAAAGTCACGCTTCTACCTATTGGGATAAACTGAATGCGTCCGATGTCCACATTTGAATACTAACAGTAAGGTAGTACCTATTATAGTACGTATACCAACCAATACGTAAGTCCTTCCTTTCACGTTATGTACACAAAGGCAGGATCTTTCCAAATGGTGAAAGAAGTCCTAGAGCTCAAACTACAGTCAGTATAGGTATGGAATGTACGTCGTACTACTTACTGTATCCCGTCCGTATTGGCTATCAAGGGGTTTTACAGTACTGTATCCTCCACCGAATTCGAACGCTAATAAAATATCCATCTTTTTATTGCTTTCACAGGGAGATATGATACAAACATTCAATGAAATGAAAATAATGAATAAAATCTTTCACATAAGATCGCGCTTTGGGACAAACCGCGTCAGTTGGCGACACAGGTGTGCAATTCTGTTCATGATGCTTCAGGTAACTTGCACAGTGTACCCCATAGATGTCATTTACCTTTTTCGCTGTTCCAAGCTATCCACCACCGTTCTTCATGATCGCTTCGTTGTCGTCTTCCATACGAAGCTCCATCTCTTCGCAGACCCACCTTACAGTGGATGCTGCCACCGACTTGTGTCCCTGCGCGTCGGCGATGGCGTGCAAGGCCGCAGTCTGCTGTCGGTCGCCGACCTCCATCGATCGCGTGTGCTGCGCGACTTCGTCCCCATCCGCGTCGTCTTCCTCGTTCTTACCCGCCAAGCAACCAACCCCCCCGGCACCACTTCCCAACGCAACGTCGTCGGATCTCCGCATGCACTCGATTGCGATTCCATCTGACGTCGGACAAATCGACTACCTCGACGCGTCATTGCCGTATGTGGCCGTGTTTCAGGAGCAAATGGGCACGTCCAAGGTCGCTCGCGGCCCAACATCTGCCTACTACACACTCACCGAATCGGGCCAAGCAGGGCTCGAGCACGCCACCGACGAACTGCATCGCATGTTTGTCCATGCGACGCAGTACGTGCTGGACCACCAAGCCGAGTTTGCGCCACTGTTCCACTTTCCCGCGTCCCTCTGGCCTAAGATCCAGCAGTCGTGGGCCAGTCGTTCCAAGGACGTCGTGGCCGCTCGCTTCGACTTTGCGTTGACCCCTCACGGACTCAAGACGTACGAGTACAACGCCGACTCGGCTTCGTGTTTGTTTGAGTGTGGCCACAGCCAAGACAAATGGGCCGACGTCGTGGGCTTGGGGGGGCGCAGCAACAGCGACACGCTGTTCCGTCAACTGGTCGCGGCTTGGACCGCCAAGGAGGTCGTGGGGCATCTGCATTTACTCTGCGACGACGACCTCGAAGAACGATACCATTCCATGTACATGCAGGCCGCCGCGCAAGCCGCGGGTATCCCGTGTACGTTGATCGTGGGCATCGATTCGATTTCATTTGACAACGAACACGACGGGTTGTTTCGAGATGCCAACAACGTGGTGATTCAAAACGTGTGGAAGACATGGTCTTGGGAAACTGTGCTCAAGCAGTACAAGCAATCCACTGCCGCCACTTCGTCGACCCACGAGGCCGACCACCACATGGATCATCATCATACTCGTTCGCCTCCAAACTCTCTGAAACGACCGCTGTCGTCGCCAACCACGTCCACCACGCCAGGGTCCACCAAATTGAAACGAGAGGACGATCATCACGGGGTTGCCACGTCATCGTCCAACCGTCGTCGCAACCTCCAACCTGTGCGACAAGTGATGGACATTCTCCTGCACGAGTCTGTCCGGGTATTCGAACCCCTTTGGACCGTCCTCCCCAGCTCCAAGGCGATCCTTCCCGTGCTTAGCAAACTTTACCCCTCGCATCCGTACTTGTTGGCGTCCACGTTTGACGAAGCGGACGTTGTGCCAATGTTTCCCAAAGGGTACTGCGCCAAACCCGTCATGGGACGCACGGGAGCTAACGTGTCCATCTACAACGACCGCCATGAGCTCATCAGCGCCACCGGCGGCGCCTGGGACAAGGACAACATTTTGTTTCAGGAGCTGGCGCTGCTACCGCAATACGACGGCAAGTACGTGCAAGTCAATTGCTGGGCCATTGACGGTCGATACGGAGGCACGATTTTGAGAGTGGACGAGTCCAATATCATCGGCGGCAGCTCGGGCATGTACGCCATGCGTGTCGTACCAGACGAGGACGTGGCACCACCACAAACTCCGACCAATGTAACAACCACAACGGACTAGGGTCGCGGTCTGTGTTGTCGTTGGGTGTGGTTGGTTGTTTTGCGATATTTTTATTTTTATTTGATGGGAAGTAATATATTTATGTAATACAAAAAATGTAAAAACAAATGTTTAATAAGTTGTATTGGTGCAACCACCTCGACTGCACACACGCATCTTGTCATGTACAGCCAGCCGCCTTTGTGATGAAGATGAAAACACGTCGTGGATTGAAAGACTAAAAACGATCCCAGAGAATGCTAAGTAGGTGTAGGGTGGTCGTTTGTTTGTAACTTTCCATGGTTCGTTCAATCCAAATAGTAGAGCTGAGACATCTGATTGGCCATTGTCCACTTCGTTCTTTCCGGTAGAAAATCGAAAGTGATTTGTAGCCAATCAGCATCAAGTAATATCGGATTGACCAATGGGAGAGATTGGTGCTCGATTTGATTGGAGAGGTTCGATTGAACGGGGTCCAGAAATTCATACCGAATCTCCAATACATTATGGTGGATGCGGTACATTTCCAGATCCCGTCGAATCGCCGAAGAATCGACATTATTGATTGGCTCATCCAATTTTGGGTGCATTTGATTGGCTCTTACAGAAAGGACTAGTGTAGTCATCCAATCAGAACAAACTTCCAGCATGATTCAATATTGACAGTTGAGTGGAAAACCACGCGAATATCGAAAATATATAGCGAATTCACAATAGTACTTGCACTATTAATGCAGTCCGAGATTTCAAATGAAGGGAACGTACTGAAGATTTACTCCAGGGTACAAAAACAAACCTCCGACCACTGGCCTGTATAGAATCAAATGAGTCAGTTGTGATTCTTTTTACCGGTATTTCGATTCCAATTGAGATATTAATATATTCCCATTGAAAGACTGTGATGTCAAAAGGGTTGGACGCAAACTTTAGATTCGAAGATCCCGAGGCTCGGACTTGAGCACCGGCGTCACCACGGAACACACGAATAAACGGCATAGTACTACATAGCAATGGTTTAGTTGACTACCGGTCCTGTTATGCTTACAGTAAAATCCAGTAACGTTACTATTAATAGTAGTATTAACTTAATAGTTAATCCATAAACGAAGTATTACCCGATCAGTCAGTACGTTACAGCGATCACGAGGTTGCTCGTATGATATCAGTGAGCACCACTTTCGGCCATCGGCAGAATTCTAAGGGGAATGCCACCACCGACTCGAGAGCGACTTGAACGGGGACGATTGACCAAGCTCAACAGCTTGACCACAGGCTGAGTTGCATACGGAGCCTCGTTCCCCTCGCGGTGGTGGGTTGGTGTTGGCTATAGCTGGAATCGTAGCTGGGGTATGACCATAGAATATGGATACCCATGTAACGTTATCTTCACCAGGCCGACACTTTCTCGGCATCGAACAAAGCTCATTTGTCAGGAGGTCCAACAACTTTTCGTGGCACTCGGCCTCTTCCAACTCGGGCGACACCGTGAAGACCGTCATGACTTGCTGGGCGATGAGGCAGCGACCCTCACCTACGAATTCGGCGAGCAATGCACACATTTATAAATCGACGTACCAGACCGCGTTCGTCCCACAGGTCGACAGGCTGTTGATATCATATTTCGGCACAATTTAGATTTCCGTCGTGTAGTCTTGTCCCACTTCGCGGAAGCCTTTGATCTTGTTGGGCGTTGCGTTGATCGTCGTTCGGCGAGTGGGTCACAACCTTGGCGAAATGCCTGAATGTCGGTAGCTGCAGATTCGGCCACGGCACCGCACACCCTCTCGACTACTTCGAAGCGTTTGGAAGCAACGTGTTCTGATGTCGTTGGTGCCTACATAGAAAACATCGAGAATCGTCAGCCAGTCAAAGGACGCCGTTGCGACGACGACGATGTATGGCCACTGGCAAGAAATACGTGGCAACGTTCGTCAAGAAGTTGGCGCCATGAATTATGTTGTCGACAGTGTCTAGGACGCGCTGTGCGCTGGCCAACCCTTGCAGTTACAGTATGTAAGAGTTCCGGGACTTGCAGGGCTTCATGCGACCACCGTGGACAACGGACGTAAGAGTTGATGACGAGGTCATGAGGAGAGGAATTGCACCTGTGTTTGAAGTGGTTCAGGAGAACTTCGATAGCACTGAGCTTGAGCTCGTGTCCATCGAGCCGAGCTTAGCATGGCTGACCGTGTTCATGGTGCTGGACGTTCAGAAAGTAGTGTCGGCCCAACGTCTAAAAATAGACAAACACCAAATACAAACATGTACTATTAATAGTATTCACTGTCAATCATGCCCCTATGAATATTAACTGGCGAAGTAAAACTTCAAGTACTGTACTGTAATTGCAAGTAAATATTGGACTTTAGGGGAACATATTTTGTCTGAGTATAGTAGACACACCCGCATAAGAACGATCAGCTTTGGAGTAGCAAACAACGACAGAGCATCCACCCACAAAATTGCGCATACCGCAGCATAGCGGAGGTCGTGTGTATAATTTTGTGCAGGAGGTGCCTTGGTGAGGAGTAAGCCCCAATCATGCTCTTGGGAGAATGTCCAATCGATTCCTCTTGTCGGGAAAAGCGGCGTGCTGCTACCCGGACAAGGCCTGCGGTACAACTACCTTATTCGCGTAAATCCAGTTAAGTGCGTGTCCGAAGCAAATATCAAGCAAATATTTGTCCGAGTCGTTATGGTATGGAAGGTAAACTTTAATATTATTAATAATACGTAGTCCTAGTACTACGTAGTACTAGTAATAGACAACACAGTACCAGTAACGCTACACGTGCTTGTAGCGTTCGTGCATCTCGCTTGCGATGGACATGTCAATGATCCACTCGTCGTACCGGCCCAACTATAATTAATTCACGGCTTTTAAATGGCCATCGGTATTATTAATAACAATTGGCAATTTATCGATTTCGTACGACTCTCAAATGCCATACAATTTATGACTTCACTCTTATCCATGTAACGGCACTGTCTCAGACTAAATAAACCATACAGATCGTTCAAATCCTTCCACTCGACGATGTGACGATGTGCGGCTGTGCTGTCGCGCCGCTGGTGAAGATGATATGGTGCCCGTTCGATTTTTCACATCGACTTCATGGATGTTCGATCGAGAATGTTGGTCTCGATAGTCAAGATTTCAAAGCATACATTGTACAAGTCACCACTGATTATCGCCACGAGGCCAGTCATCATCATCAACGATTGCATACATTAATCAAGTCATTTCCCAAACAGGCCAGATTAAAGACACATCGGCCACAGCGCAGAAGCTCTCTATTTGTTTTATACAAATTACAAGGTTAATTCAGTTACTCTCCTTCACTCTCTATGATTACGATAGACGCCATGGACCAATCCGATGCGAGGTTTCGAATTTAATACGGAGTATAAAACATACATACAAATACGAGGTCATTGGGCAATATTTTAAACAATTGCGCGCGAATTACACACCTACTGTTGAGTGCCACGCAAGTTGGCTCTAATCATAATAGCAGCGATGGTTCCAAACGGTCCATTTTCGATTTTTCCATCGACCACGACATTGCAAGATGGAGAAGAAGGGCGGCCACGACGAGAACAACTTGTATGTGACGGTGGAAACTCCAGTAGCGCACCTCGTGGCAGACGAAGCGATCACTACTAGCTCCACCTCCACCAAGGATGCCAAGAAACCCCATGGCAAGATGGCGTCGTTCACGGAGCTCTTTCAGTTCGCGGACGGGACAGACTACGTGCTCATGTCTGTGGGAACCATTGCCGCGATGCTCACGGGAGCCGGTCAGCCCATTCAAATCACATTCTTTGGAGATATCATCAACGCGTTCAACCCACCCACCGGCAACGAAGCCCCTGGAGCGTTTCAAACCAACATCAACAAGGTCGTGTACCAGTTTGTCGTGATCGCGTCCATCATTCTCGTGTGCGGATTTGGACAAATTGCGTGCTGGTCGATCTCGGCGTCCCGTCAAAGCAAAAAGCTTCGTCATGCCTATGCGTCTGCGATCTTGCGTCAAGAAGTGGGTTGGTTTGACGTGAACGAGCCCATGCAATTGGCGACGCGTGTTGCCGACACCACGCTGTTGGTCCAAGAAGGCATGGGTCGCAAGGTCGGCGACGGGATGAACTTCCTCTCCATGGGTATTACGTCGTTGGTCGTGGCATTTTACTACGGATGGGAATTATCGCTCGTGCTCTTTGCGTTCACCCCCCTCATTGGTGTCAGTGCGTATTGCATGACCAAATCCATCACAGCAGCCGTGCAAGGAGGCGTTGAAGCGTACGCTGAAGCTGGCGGCATTGCCGAAGAGAGCTTGAGCAACATCAAGACGGTGCACATGTTCAATTCGATGACCACTGTGGCGAACAAGTACATGTCTGCGTTGTTGCGCACGGAGCAAGCAGGTGTGAAGAAGGGCCTGGCTGTCGGTTTCGGCACCGGGGTGATGTACTTTGTCATGCTGTGCACGTATGCCGTGGGCATGTACTACGGTGCAGTCCGCATCACCAACGATCAACTGGGGCCTCAGAAGTGTGTTGGGAGTGGATGTTACGACGGCGGTCGTGTCATCATTGTGTTTTTCTCCATTGTAATGGGCTCGATGGCTTTGGGCCAAGCTGGCCCCAGCATGCAGGCCGTGATGACTGCTCGCTCCGCCGCGTACGAGATTTTCGAGCTCATCAACCGAACCTCCAAGATCGATGCTTCGTCTGACGATGGGAAAACATTTGACATCGTGGAAGGTCGCATTTCGTTGGAATCTATCCGATTTGCCTACCCGAGTCGCCCCGAAGTTGAAGTCGCCGCCGGCTACTCGCTGGACATCCCCGCGGGTCAAAAGATCGCGCTGGTTGGCTCGAGTGGTAGTGGCAAGAGTACGATTGTGTCGCTCTTGGAACGATTCTACGACCCACTAGAAGGCCGAGTGACGTTGGACGGCCACGATTTGAAGTCTTTGAACGTCAAGTGGCTTCGAGACCAAGTGGGGCTCGTGGGCCAGGAACCGTGTCTGTTTTCCGACACGATTGCCGCCAACATTCGCCACGGCAAGCCTGGCGCGACCATCGAACAAGTCTACGAAGCTGCCAAGCAAGCCAACGCGTATGATTTTATCATGGGGTTTCCACTGGGATTTGACACGCCAGTGGGCGATCGAGGGGCGCAATTGTCTGGTGGCCAGAAGCAGCGCATTGCCATCGCGCGTGCGATCATCAAGAACCCGGCGGTACTTCTCTTGGACGAAGCCACGAGTGCGTTAGACACGGAGAGCGAAGCGGTAGTGCAGGCATCTTTGGATCGATTGCTGGCGTCTCGCCAGCGCACCACCATCATAATTGCCCATCGATTGTCGACGATTCGAGATGCTGACCGGATTGTCGTGCTGAGCCATGGCAAGGTGGTCGAAGATGGCACCCATGAATCACTTCTTCAACTTGAACATGGCCACTACAAGGCATTGGTGAATGCTCAAATGCGTCGTGGCGACTCGATCGAAACGATCTTGGAGCATACTCATACTCTTCAAAACGAGTATTGTGCTAATTCTGCTGCTGCCACCATCCCAGTGACAGGTGCGTCGTGGCTACACAACGACAAGAGCAAGCACAATGTCGACACAGTGGCCATTACCAGCGACGACGACGACGTGGGTCGTTCACATTATCTAGATGGAGCATCGTTTTCGAACGTGTCCGTGTTGCGCGTATGGCGGCTCTGCGCGCCGGACGCGTGGCACGTCGTGGCTGGCAGCGTGGGGGCGCTGTTGCATGGCGCCATGTACCCCATGTGGGGAGTCCTCCTAACCAAATGCACGGTCGTGTTCTTCCAGCTTGACTCGACCGTGGACGAGATGCGATCGGACGCACTCATGTGGTCACTCGGGTTTGTGATCATGGGAGCGGTGGTGGTTGTGGCTGTGACGGTGCAGAACCACCAGTTTGCGGTCGTATGCGAGAGGCTGACGGGTCGCGTCCGTGGGTTGTGCTTTCGGTCTATGCTGCACCAGGACATGGCGTGGTTCGACAACCCTGCGCACTCGTCCGGCGCGCTGTCCACTCGGCTGGCCACCGACTCGGCCGCCGTGCGCACCATGACGGCGGAAACGCTCAACGCGATTCTGCTCAATGTGGCAACATTGGGCGTGGCATTTGGGATTGCCTTTTACAACTCGTGGCGTATGACCGTGGCGTTCGTTGGCGCGTTGCCGTTTATGGCGGCGTCCCAGATGCTTCAGATGCAGATGATGACGGCGCAAACCGGCAAGAGCGTCAACCAGGGCGACGTCCTTGCCGGCGCCCGGCTCAGCGAAGCGATCAACGCGATCCGGACCGTGGCGTCGTTCAATTTGGAACGGCCGACCAACGCCTTGTACCTGGACAGCCTCCTCGCGAGCGCCGCCACCGACACAAAGGCGGGCGTGGTCGCCGGGGCTGCCTACTCGGTGGCCCAGTCCACCATGATATACGCCATGGCGACTATCTTTTACTACGGCGGGTGGCTCATGTTGAGAGGCCTGGTGGACTTTGAAAGCATGTTTATGGTGCTCAACCCGATTTTGTTTTGCTCGTTCGGGGTGGGCATGGCGGCTCAAGGCATGGGGGACGTTGGCAAGGCCAAAATCGCAGTCAAGAGCATCTTTGCCATCATCGACCGAAACCCAACCATTGATTGCTCGTCCAGCGAAGGCCTTCAACTCGAACATGTGCATGGTGACTTGGAGCTTCGCGGATTGGAGTTCAACTACCCGAGTCGTCCGGACAGCAAAGTCTACACGAACTACAACCTCAAGATCCAGAGCGGGCAAACGGTGGCGTTGGTGGGGGGCAGTGGCAGCGGCAAGAGCACGGCCATCAACCTCATTGAGCGGTTCTACGACCCCACGGCCGGCTCTGTATTTTTGGATGGCCACGACCTCAAGACGATTAACGTGCAGTCGTTGCGCCAGCACATCTCCATCGTGAGCCAGGAACCCGTGCTGTTCATCGGCACCATTGGCGAGAACATCGCGACGGGCAAACCTGGCGCCACCCAAGAAGAGATCGAGGACGCCGCCAAGAAGGCCAACGCCCACGACTTTATCATGCAGTTCCCGGACAAGTACAACACGGCCGTGGGGGACCGTGGCGTGCAAGTGTCGGGGGGGCAGAAGCAGCGCATCGCCATCGCCCGCGCCATCATCCGAGACCCCGCGATTCTGCTGCTGGACGAAGCCACGAGCGCACTGGACACGGAGAGCGAGCGCATCGTGCAGGCGTCGTTGGACTCGCTGCTCAAGCTCAAGCGCCGCACGACCATCATCGTGGCCCATCGGCTGTCCACAGTGCGGAACGCGGACGTGATTGCGGTCGTGGACGGCGGGCGCGTGGCCGAGCAAGGCTCGCACGACGAACTGATTGCCATCCCCAACGGCATTTACGCCAACTTGGTGTCCCGGGAGATGCACTAAGATAGCAAGGATAAATTAGTGGGTTGAACACATTCAACTTGTCTATGTAAGTTGGTCACCGCAAGAATTGTGCCTGTGTCTCGAATCACGGACACCAGCGACGTGCAAACTAACTAGTACCAGTACTTTTTAACAGTCATCGTATTAATTGCAGAAAGTTGACGAATTTAACTGTTCAGCGACGACAGTATCGACGTTTGTATTGGATTGTGAGTGATCCATGCGACGAAGATAGTAAGTACGTCTACACATATTGGTAACACTTGCCCATACATACTCCTATTCCGCAATGTTCATTGTAAAGATAATAGACGATTGTACATATATATATATATATATTCACTTGACGCTATGTGCAAAACTGCATTATCATTCCTTGTGGGCAGCCGCCCGCAGTCGTAGTCGTGCTTTTGATGGGGTTCGAAGGGGGGAGAGAGAGGGTATGGAGAAGGTGTCGAATGGGGGGCAATCGAGCAACCCGTGGCGACGGTGGCGTAGTCTGCCTGTAGTGATACATGGTGATTGTCGACTCGGCTTCGAAAGTGGTATTTTCAAACAGAAACGAGTCTGGTGGCTCCCCGACAATCTTCCACGCCTCGTGCACTCTGATGGTGGTGGCGTCCATGTCTTTCTTGGCTCGGCGCGACTTGCGATCGCTTTTTCGCTGGTGTGCGTTTTGCTTTTCGCGGTGGAGGGCACACAGCGAATGCAGTTCGCCATTCAACTTGATGGCCCGAGGGTACGTGCACTTGCCGCTCTTGTAGGCGCAGTGTGCCGACATCGCATCGGCAGTCAGGTGTCGCGATGGCATGAAATCACGTGTAGCGAGACTGCAATATGGGAAATGGAAGGTCACTTCAACCGATGCGTGACCTTTGGGGTGGCGGATACGTCAGAGTAACCGTCGTCGAAGAATATGGTGAAAAGTGAAACCGAAAAGGGGGGGGGGTTGTTGTTGATATGTACAGTATATTTGGTCCTACTGCGACGTTGCTGAAATCGCAGACAAAACCTCTACCTGTCGCCCTTATAACACGTCGATGACAGGCAGTGTTTTGCGGGCAGGCCATACGTCGTAGGCCACTACAAGGCGTTTGTGTCAAGATGAAATGGAAGTCAGCAGTTTCGTCGTTTACAAATAGCCTTTGACGGGAAACGTGTTGGTTACGTATGAAGCGGCACATGTACAATGAGGTGAACAGCACCAGTGTCGTTTGACAAAGACATCGTCGATACCTACTTGGAGCAGCCCTAAACTCCATTGGTGTAGTGGTTTTGTGAACTAAGCGTAATATGAAACCGACAACGGTTACTTTGTGGGACTTGTGATGGCCGCCTTCGTTTCGTATTCTCGTTAAACTTGTGCTCAGCTATCAATGCCGAGATAAAGACGCAAACAGTACGCATGTGTTGCTCCTTGCGACCCCCTGCTGACGATTTCAATGTTCTGGTGTTGATTCGCATTATTATCGAGTGGGCAAATAAATTGATACCTAAGTGTACCACTTAAGTGGCAGCTTTAGTACTCTATACGCGTCTGGTCTAACCCTTTACCTAACACACCTTAGTTATTATGGCAACGTCGTCTCACATGTGCTGTCAATTCCTCGAAGTAGTATTACGTAGTATACGTAACGTGAACGTTATCGTTCGTTCGCTCCGGCGTATTTCAAGTGGGAGGTTTCATGTACTAGTAATCAAGCGTGTTCCGTACTATTAATAGTACTACGTAGTACTAGTATACTATTACTAGTACTATTATACTCACATTAATACTTCCTACTTCTGAAGTACGTTAGTTGATAAGTACAACTTTCATTTCTTTATAGCCAATCATGATGCAAGCTTCATTCTTATAGCCAATCATACGATTTGTTGGCGAGATTTGCTGAAATTTTGAGTAATGAATATGAAATGGAAGAGTAGATGAAGCTGATAGACAGGGCATGCCCAATCAACAGTACACACTTTTCAACTCGTGCGACTGTTGGTTGCTGCTCTGATGGCGAATGGATGGTTGTAAGGCAGATAGTAGGCCCAAACGTCAATACACACGTGCATCATTGCATATGAAGGCTGTACATGTCTTGTTCAAATCATGTGACCAATTGCTGGCTGCTTGCTGGGACCATCGATATGATTGAAACCCAACATATAATATATATATGGATCTGGAAAAAGGAATGGGGCGATGGTTGCAACTTAAAACGCAAAGTACATGTCGGGGGTGAATCCGAGCTCTTCGAGCGCGGGCACGACGGCAAACTTGAGCATGGGGGGCGGGCCGCACAAGAAGATCTGCGTGTCGGGGCCAGCACCAAACAAGTGCTTGTCGATCATCTCTTTGGTCACAAACCCCGTCGAGTACTTCCACGAGTCGGAGGCGCGGTCCACAGTGTACCAGACTTTGACGTTGGGAAAGTTCTTTGTCATTTGGTCGAGTTCGGCGCGGCACAAGATATCGTCTTCGGTTTGGTTGGCAAACAAGATGGAGAACTCGGTGGTTTCGTTTGGGTTGGCCAGGGCGTATCGGATCACTTGCAACATTGGGGTGATGCCCGTGCCGCCCGCGATCATGCCGATCTTCTTCGCCTTGCGCACGTCAACGTTTGTGTCGTTGACGCGGTGCTTGATCTCAAACACCCCCAACCCCTTGTACGTCAATTTGCCCTTAGGTCCAGACACTTCGATGGTGTCACCAATGGGGAGCGCGTCCAAGTGCTGCGACATCTTGCCGCCGTCGGGGAACTTGGGGTGCACGTTCTTGAAGTAGATCTTCACCACCAAGTCCACGTACCCGACCGCGTCGTCGGAACTCACGGGCGTGTACGACCGCATCACGAGCTTGCCGTCGTCGTCCGTGAAGCGGAGCGAGATGTGCTGGCCCACTGGAAGCCCCAACACGTGGTGTTCGCTTGGCAGGGCGAATCGGAAGCGACGGGTATCGTGCGAGAGACTCTCCTTCTCGACGAGCTTGAGATGCACGGTCGAGTTGGGCTTGAGCGTGATCAAGGCATCGTTCTTGCCAACGTTCAACGTGTATCGACGGTAGAGCACTTCCAACACCTTGGAGATAATGATGGTCAACACGACAAGGATGATCGCATTGCGCGAGCTCGTATCTTGCGAAGGGGCGGAAGCGTCAGCCATGTTGAAGCTGTTGTTTGTTCTCGACCGCAGAATGATGGCAAATGGCAAGGGCATTCCGAGGAAGTTTGGTCGACGAGATGCAATTAGTGTGAGTTCCATACTCAAATCAAGAGATGTCGTTAGATAGTGGGACTATGACAAGGGCAAAGTCGTAAAATAGTGTACTTTTGACCAATCGACGTCATCCAATCGTGGCGATGACACAATCGACATCTGCCATGGAGAGATGAGTCGACTTTGGATTGATACGTAGAGCCATAGCAGCAGTGGTCCCGCCCGGCAGAGTTGCCGAGAATGAAATTCCACTTCTAACGTTGACAATTTTCCAGTGGGACTCACCGACGTCAATGACATGGATATAAGATATATTGCATTTTGCCCAGATATCAACAAAGCACTTTGGCGCAGAGGAAGCGTGTTGGGCTCATAACCCAAAGGTCCCTGGATCGAAACCAGGAAGTGCTATTTCTTTTTTACCAAATTCTTGTATTTCGTCGATAAACAACACTTCAATAAAAAAGTGTTTTTTAGCAATTCGGAATTGAGACGTAGAATCGACAGATCTCAATGTGGTGAAGAAATTCTACGTCTCAGATTCAAATATTTGGTGATGAATTGGTCCAGAAATAGGTATTTAACCTAGCGGTATTTTACATGGGCGCATGGATATTTGGCGATAGGGGTGGCCGCTGAGATGTATCTTGCTTTTTGTAAATGGCTATTATCCGTATATAATATCTGTCGCAACTTTTTCATTGCATACGTGTGCCAGCGGTACGTCCAAACAGCCACGTAATACATATTCCACACATGTGTGACACTGTGACTAGGGCGTTCCTTGGATCGATCCTGCACCTGCTTCGTGTAGGCGAACGCCTAGTGTGATAAAACGCATTAAATCGGTATTTAACGTATTTGGTTTTTGGGTTAACTACATTAATTAAACCTCCACTCTTCGATTTGGCCAGTTGGAAGTTTTTAGATGACGTGCAGCATAATAATGACGATTTCCCAATTCTGCCCGGGTCGCCACAACCAATTCGCCGCGACATTTGATTGGATAAAGAAATATTCTTCAGAATAAACATGGAAAACAGAAAGAAAATGTTAGCCTATCAGCGACAAGGAATTTCAGATGAACCAATCAAATGGCATTCAGTGCAACGCACCAGATTCGATTGGGCGGGGTCCGAATATTCGTACGGATGGGGTTTCGGGGTTTCGGGGATATTTTATGAATAACACTCGGGATCGACATATTCGAAAGAGCTCTAATATATACGCGTTTGTCCATAGTTTCTAGTAACGGTAGAGTCTACTTCTTCTTCGCTGGCGTCGACGGCAAACCCGTGGCCGCCGCACTCAGCTGCATGGCCGTAATCTCGTCGGCTGCAAACTCGTCCGTGTCTTGCACAGCCGACGACACTTTTTTCTGCACGCGCTTCTTGCGCTTGTCCTGGTCCAATAACACCTGCTTCGACGCCTTTTTGACTCGGTCGCGGCTCAGCGCGTCGTCGTTTTCCTCCAACATCAGCCCGTCGTCATCGTTGAGCTCGTCCGGGAGAAAGCCGTCCCCGGGTAGGGGGATGCGCTGGTTGTACGGCCGCGCAATGCCCACCGCCAGCTCATCGTCAGGGATCACCGAAGCGGATTCTGTTGTTGTCGTCACGATGGGCGCGGTGGTGGCGGAGCCTCCAGACGACGGGGATGCCGTGGCTCCCGTGAGCTCGAGAAGCCCCAAGAGCGTCACTTCGCTCTCGTGCAGTGCTTCGACAATTGTGTCGTCGTTAACTAGGATCGCCTTGCCATCTTCTCGAACCTGTAGACACAAGTCAGCGCGTGATATGGACGAGTACATGTGATGCCAACTAAATCAACCAACCTCATCGAGATATCAAATAGTTATGGTCACACAACTTGTCACTATCGACCGGTACAGTAGTTCTAGAAACAACAGCTACAGACAGATATAATGTACTTTATACCCAACACAAAGCACTCCAAAAATACATCGGGTTTCTACCAAGCAGCACACAGCCAACACAAACGTGAGATCCTTCTGTATAGTCATACTTGTCACTGAACTATCGACGAGATCTTATCGATTATGTGCCCGTCACGACTAAAAACACTGTCACAGAAGCGTCTCCACAAGCTCACTACCAACACAACACCAACCCATCCGACGGCACCTTCCAAACGGGGTGCTACACTCAAGTCGATGGTTGGGAATGGAATCATCACGTACCGACTCGATCTTGTCGACTAGGTGCTCGACGCCGGCCTTGACGCTGATGAGGATCTTGGCCACGCGTTCGAACTTGACGCGCGCGCGCTCGAGCTTGGCCGTGGCCAAGTTCAGATTGGTTTCGTGGTCGTCGACCATTTTCCGCCGGTGGCCACCACCGCTGCCGCTATACTTGAGTTCCTCGACGTGGGTTTTCAAGTGCAAGTGCTCGGCCTGGAGTGCCTCGAGGCGTGCTTGGTTTTCTTTCGTGAGCATCATCAGGTTCTCGGTCGTGCCCTCCTGGCTCACAATCTTCTGGATCACTTCGTTCACGTCGCTGACGCCGGTGGCTTCTTTGATTTTCCGGAACGCCGACTCGAAAATGTCGATTTTGCTGCGATGTTCCTTCTTCTCGTCCGCAACCCGACCTTCTTTCAACGAGTTGAGCGCCAGGGAGGTCTTGAGCACATTCCCTTCGTCCGGCGCCAAGACTATATAAAACAAAATTCATTGCAAGTAAACAAATAGTAATACCATCTCAAAGTAGCATATTGCAAGTCAACAATAGTAATGCCATCTCAAAGTAGCACACATATGAGATGGTCCAGATTCCTAGGAAGCTACCTAACTACCCATTCAAAGTCGATAAACAAATCGGTAACGTTACTTTAAAAGACTTCACACCCCATCCATAGCCAACGTTGAAATGTCATAAACAACATCAAAAACACAATACAATACCGTCGACTTCGGCGTCCACAAGGTCGTGCTTTTGTCGTTCGCGACGATCCAGTCGTGCGTTCATATCGAGTTTCATCTTGACCACTTGCTGCTTTTCCCGTAACTCCTTGTCCCGCAACCGTCGCTCTTCTTCGTAATTGGATCGCACGCGCTCCAATTCGGCGACCGTCAGGTCCTTGGCGTGCGCCGCGTCCGCCGACAACATGACGAGCTCGTCGTAGTCGTGGTTCTTTGCCGCCGCTGCGCGCTCGATGGCCGCGAGCTGGTTGTCAAACCCGATGCGCTCTTCCTTGAGCCGCTTCACGATCTGCTCATACGTTTTGCGGATGCTCTGCGCCTCGTTGTACTTGATCATGGCCTTGTCCAGCCGGTTCTCTAACATGCGAATCTTGCGCGTCTCGGGCGTGTCTTCCATGCTCGGCTTCTTCGCCTCGAGTTCCAAGTCTTTGACGTTGTCCTATAGTGTCAGTCATGAGCGTGCCATGTACGTCATCACGCGATTGGTCGATCGATAGACTGCGATGGCGGATGTATGTACCTTGAGCTGCTCAAGGGTTTCCAATTGCGCCGCCACCTTATGCCGCACGTCGTCGTATTGCTTGCGGCATTTGGTCAAATGCAGCGCGACCTGCGACGTCTCATCGTCGCCTTCGCCCACCACGACCGGTCCCCCATTCAACGGGGTTTCGTTCTACGTGAAAACATACGTAAACAAAGTCCTGGGGGGTATGACGGGCGACCGTAGGACGTACGTACCCGCTTCATGTCGGCCACATTTTTGCGCAGCTCTTTGTTCTCTTGTTTAAGCTGGCGAATGAGATCTTTGTTGGAGTTCTTGTTCGTTTCGAGCAACTCGACGTTGCCTTTTCGATCGACCTCTAGATCATGTGTTTGCAATGGTCAAGTCAACAACGGCAATGTCGTACGCAAGAGGCGCATTTTCTCGCGCAGGTCGTCCACTTGCTCTTCCATGCGGGCATCGTAGTCCATTTCCATCTTCTTGAGCATCGACTTGGAGTCGTGGCGCTGCATGTCGACTGTGGCGGGATGCGTTTGGCAGTTTCACAATGTTGCGAAACCGATCCACCTGAGGCCGTTATTCGACCAATTCCCCCAGGTAGTGGGTGGTACACCCCACTCAATTGGTCAAATGTCCACTCACTCAGGGAATTTGGTACTAACGTTAACCTAAAATGTCCCTGAGGTAATGGGTGGAACTATGTAATTGCTTGCTGCGAAAAGTACTAACTTCGAAGTGCTACGTACCAGGTAGTACTGAGTACAATCTTAACGTTAACGTTAAGCACCGTTACACCTGTACCCTGATGTGAGCAGGTACTATTACTGTATTTTCTAGTATTACTCCGAATTATATTAATACTATTGTAGGGGCCTTTTGGGATGCAGGGTCATACAAACTGTAATATAAATATGAAATATTGGGAATTTGACAGTTTCGAAAATAGTCGTAGAAAGATCATGATCTTATCTTCAATTTGAACTGATTTACGCCAATTTTGGGCAAAAACTGCATGAAATATTGACAAAATGGCACGGACTTTCAGCTACTGAGGCTCCTTTTGTCATTAAAACGTTCACTTACTTCACTCAAATAAGACGTATAACACACAAGGGCTTATATGAAGGATTAGATACTGTGTTGTGCGGAGTAGACGGTGGAGAACGATGTGTGTCGATCGATGGAGAAGTTCCTGCTTTGGGCAAGTCGCTTGATGATTCCATGAACTTTAGTCATCCAATAAAATGATGTGTTAATGGTAATTATAGCCAATGAGTGAAGCCGAATCAGATTTTTTAGTAGATACTAGCACCTACTAACACATTTTGGGTGTTGATTTCCATCGACACATCTTCCGCGCAAATTTAGAAGGCGACGGTGTCCCTGGCTATTCATCACGTCAATGCAACCCATTTCAAGTGTAGTCTGAAGAAATATTATTCGAAAGAGGCGTTAAAATTGCTTCAGTAATAAAGAAGTTACAATGACCTGTCTGATGCATCTTCCCACAAGGCCCCTACATTTAATAATAGTAAGTATTAATAGTAACTACTAGTTACTACTCCGGAGTACTTGCTATTAGTAGAGTGTTTTAGCAAGTCTGTTTTCCTCACTTTTCAGACTTTAACTTCGTTTCGAATTTCGAAGACTTCAGACTTCACTCGAAATCTAGTCCGAAAAGCAAGGAAGTCAGCAGACTTTTCATGGTGAAGTCTGGAGAGTGCAAGCTCCTGCCTAGAGCCAATCAAATTGAGCCGTCACAGGTTGTAGGCCTTTACAACATGCCACAGACCAAATTGATTGACGATGGGCAAGGCCATGCAAAAGCAGCTTGCATGGAGCACCGACATGGATCTTGCCTTGCTTCGTGAGGTCGTCCGAGTCGAACCCTACGACGGCGAGTATGGCACGCTTACCGCACGCTGGAAGGCCATCGCGTCGAGCCTGTCGACACTTTTCGAATGCGAGATCCCGTACCGTTCGGCGCGCGACCATTACGAGTCCATGGTAGAAG
>NW_009798281.1:756615-759231 GCF_000520075.1 Aphanomyces astaci
ACGTGAAGCTCACATTAGGAATTGTTAGGTGAGCTCGGTTGGCACTACGGCGCAGTAGGCGGAGCTTCAGGCGGAGAGGCACGGGGGAACGGTGGATGAATCGGCGTTGCTGAGGTTGCATTTTCAAGAATGGCATGGAATGCAACATGGTTATCAAGCACATTACAGACTTGCTAAACTGGAATTCATCTGACTTCGCAATTCAGACTTCAACAAAATCGAAGGCAGCACCAAGTCTGTGAACTGGTGAAATTTCGGACTTGCTAAAACTCTCTAATATTGATACAGTACTACGTAATAATTAAGGTACAGTAGCGTAAGTCTACTGTAGATCCATACATAGCTATAGGCATGTAGCCTTCCCCATATACTGAACTTGTTGCATTCCTTTCATCAGCATGGCTTTATTCCGCGACCAGCCCCTTACATGGACAGTAATATGTATTCCGCGACCATTCCACGACCAGTCCCACCTCAAGTAGTGACAGTTTCACAGCCATGAAAATGTGAATTATAGCACATGGATAGATCCCATGTATTAACGCGCAACACTACGAAACTAAAGACTTGGCACAATGTATTGTCCTTGTAGCGTTACCTTACTAATTCGTCATTTTGATGTGGTGACACTTGGCACAATGTATTGTCCTTGTAGCGTTACCTTACTAATTCGTCATTTTGATGTGTTGACGAATCAACGGCGTCATTTCTTGTTGATAAGCATTGTTGCACGTTGCGAATGATCAAGTATAGGCCCGCAGAGTCATTGTTTGCAATTTGATTGTGCATGAATACGTTTCATTGGGCCAGTCACATCACTAGAAAATAGGTATTTTCATGCATCGCGTTTGAGTTTCGAGCTTCCAAGACGATACTTCTTTGATGACGTACTACTAGTACGCCATCGTGCTGAGATTACCTGGCGCTCGCGCTTCGGCTCTCCGCGACTACCACGTCACCACTACGGTGGAGCCTACGCACTCGGGGTTTCGTACAGTAGTACGGGACGACCCCGGAACCTGCTACACTACCACGACCACCACCGCCGCTCCTGCGGCCACGGCATATGCTCCCCAAATAACGCATACAAACCACACCCACCCATCCTGATTAACTCCTGTTACCTCAACTACTCTCGTAGCATGGCACTGAAACAGCTACCCTGCAATCACCACCATACAGCTCCACTGTCGAGATCAGGAGTAGACATAGTAATAAACCCCAGTCACGGCCTCTGGAGCCCCAGCAGTTACAACTACCGTTCCCCGGCAAAGACCACTACCATCACTTTGACTATCGTTATTCTGGAGCGTGGGTGGTGGGGTGGTACTGACTAGCAGTCAAGGTGATTTGATTACCAACCACCACTACCACCCCACCCCTACGCTCCAGAATAATGCCCAAAAACCCTGCTAACATTACACCCCAGTGACTACGATTGCTGCACATGTGACCACCCCATCATTCCATTATACAGTACATGCAGTGCATCATCACGACTAGCCATGTCATATCGACTCTGTGTTTCCTCTAAATCGACCACCAACGGCCACCAAGTTTTCACACTACTTTGTTCACTAGAAGGGTGTTTTGGTGGCATGGTGATGACATGCGCAGCGCTTGTGACCACCGGCACTGCGCATCTCGCCACCACTCCATCAAATACACTCTAAGTTGTGTGAAAACGGATTACGATGTGTGGCAGTGATAGTTGATTGTACCATTTGATGCTGGGGTCCCATCGGCGTGCAAGGAAGCTTTGGAGGATGGATGATGCTAAGAGGAACAACCAATTCACTCATCTACTCATGCTCCGTGTTTATATTTGTAGTGATTACGTACACAAGTGATGCAAAGTGGGTTTTTCAACCAAGTTAATATTCCTGCATACCGCCACCAACTCGTCCATCGCATAACGATACCCATGGAATCATGTGTGCCTTGTGGGCATTGTGTCGACGACTGCGCCTCTCCATGGTTAGTGATACGAGGCACAAGTATACTTGTGCCTCATGTCAGCCTCAGTGTATTTATGTCCAATCAAAACCATAACGTTTATTGATTGGATAAAATAATGAAGGTAACGTAAACAATCAATTTAAGACGCATCAGAGGAAGGCGGACTTTCAAAGCTCCACGCTCGTTCAACATTTTTTACCTCTAGAACTTGGAGTTTGTAGCTGGATTAATGGGGAATAACCTCATACCAATTATATTGGGTATCGGTCCATTTCCAATGACTAAATCAACAAAAACCAAGCAAGTTTAATCCAAATTTGACAATCAATTTAAGACGCACATTTTTATCTTGAATATCGTATAGCTATTTGCATATAAATGTTGTGGTTAGGTTATCAAATTATAGCAGGAAGAAAATCAGTTTCCATAGGTTATGCATTCACAAGTGTTCCATATTCCATCATTTCATTTTGACAGTGAGTTGGGAATCCAAAGTGGTGCTTTCGGAGGATACATTGAGGTACAATACATCAACAAATATATCGTTCACATTCAATAGCTAGACTACGACCGACTCCACAAGCAAGAAAGGCTCCACTACGCCGTCTCCGGGCTGCTCATCGTTCCCGCTGCTATCGCTGTCTGCGCCGTCCAGAA
>NW_009798281.1:762637-831818 GCF_000520075.1 Aphanomyces astaci
GATAATCATACTGTCGTTGACCATTTCGTTGAAAATAGCTTGCCGAATCGCGCTTTTGTATGGCCCAAATACGCACACATCGAACGGCTGAAAGAGATGTGTGGCATTCGAGGGCAGACACAGCAGGATCACGTGTAAGCTTCTGGCCAAATCAATGATATGACGTGAATAGTGTGATGATAACCCGTCAAACACCAACAACAAGGGACGTCTAATGCTTGGGTCCACGGCACCTAATATATATAATATTCGTAACAATTGGCGTGATATGAACATACCACATAAATATACACATATTTCATGATAACGTTATCAATAACGTTATGATTGTTTAAATATACAACGTAGTAGTAAATATTAACAAATATTTATGCATATACAGATATATACCTGCAAAATAAGCATAAATATACATACTAGTATTTTATGATATCTATATAACTATTACGATATATTACAGAGTAGTAGTAAGTATTAACATATAAATATTTATGAATATACAGATATATACCTGCAAAATACTCCAACCATGTAGTAAACATGAATTCGTCCATAAAGCCCGTTGGAGACGTTGAGACTGACGAGCCAGGGACTGTGCACTGTAGCCCAATTGCTTTTTCCACGGTCTCACCAGGCAATAGAAACAGTGATGGGATCCATGTCCCTAATGCACTGCCACAGGCCACAATGGAGAGGTGAAAATTCGTGGTGATCGTCTTCGCCCAGACATTCGGCGACCCTTTTAGGGCTACAACGTCCTTGGATATTCGCCGGGAGGCAAACGACGTCTCATCCATATTGAACACTCGGTCCGCCGTTATTCCATGTTCAGCAATGACGTCCGTCAATGATTGGTGAAGGCGCTTGATGCCTGCTTCGTCCACGTTGTTCCGGGCGTGTGAGATAACTTGAGCGACGGGGTTCGTCAGTTGAGAGTGGCGAGCCATGAAACGCTGGTACCATCCATCAGACAAGGTTGCGTGGGGGACAAGGCGGCGTACACTTGAGTTGCTTTGACCATGATGGTATGACGGTCAACGGGATGTCCTTCGTGCTGCATGCCACACACCCAAGCAACAATGTCATCCTCGCAGCTTTTAGGGAGCACTGTCGGAGGTCCCCGTCGCTTGGCTTGAGTGATGATTCCTGCTTTTTCCCGTAGAACCGCTTTCATTAACGTTGCGTATGGGATGCGTGATTGCTTTGACACCGTCCTGCCATTTTCACCGTCAACAACGTGTTGAACCGCTTGTTGCAGCTCCTCCAATGAGTATCGGCCGCAACGAAGTGGTCCTGGCATGGAAATGCGGCAAAATGTTTTTCAAGTGCGCTAAGTGTATAAATTTGCACGGGTTATGCCGCGAAAAATTTACGACTTTTGATTGGTTCTTGCACATACGTCTTAAATTGATTGTTTACGTTAGTGGAACTTGCATTACGATTTCCAACCACAACACATTGGAACGTACTTCGAAGAACTAATTACGTAGTATTTCGGGTCAAAACAACAGTGGAACTGTTTTAATGAGGGAATTATTCCGTTATTATCTTGCGGTTTGCACAGCGAAATATCGTAACCTTGGAAATCACTTTGACGGAGGGTACTCCGGTGGTTTCATTCGCTGATGACGGCGGTGTCACAGACAGACCTATGGTGCACGTCACCTATAAACTACGAAATTTTCACAAATTTTACTTTCTGCTGTTTTGTTTTAATTTCTCAAAATTTTAGCAAATAGAGACGTAGAATCGAGAGATCTTACAGTGTTAACGTTAAAAATTCTACGCCTCAAATTTAAATTTGGTGAACATTTTCATTTACTGTGACCAAGCGGTATTTTGCACGGGCGAATTGAATTTGGCCATGGGGATGTCCACTCCGATATATATTGATCTTTGCATGACACTAGTATCCGTATATCATATCCGGAGGTAAATCGACCTTTACCTACCTCTAAAGTGATAAAACGCATGAAATCGGGATTTAACTTATAGCTTTTTGGGTTTAACTACATTAAATATACGAAATTGAGAAGTATATTCTCCAGTCTTAGATTTGGCCAGCTGGAAGGTTATAATAGATGACGTGGCACCATACTATTAGTATACATACAGTACTGTTGCTCTTAAATGGACTTTTCAGTGAGTGGGCATGTGACCTATGAGTGTGTGTGCACCCGCTTACTCGCGGAATTGTTATTACGCAAGTACAATTCCTTCATTAACTATAAAAGAGTTCCACTGTTGTTTTTCTCAGAAAACACTGCAATATGAGTGTTTATATGGAACTTTGTATGCTCGGACCACCTCACCTCTTACCAGGGGTAAAGTGCATCGTGGTTAGCTATCGCTAACCATTGAGATGCTGTTAACCCCGGAGATTTGGCATCGTTTGTTCTCACCGGGGGTAGGACGGGAGTCCCAGGTTACAGGGCTACGGGTGAAAAGGTGTATCCGGATGTGACAATTCCCTCATTGAAACGCACTACGTAGTACGTACTGTATGTAGTAAGTATTTCGGGTCAAAACAACAGTGGAACTGTTTTAATGAGGGAATTATTCCGTTATTATCTTGCGGTTTGCACAGCGAAATATCGTAAACTTGGAAATCACTTTGACGGAGGGTACTCCGGTGGATTCATTCGCTGATGACGGCGGTGTCACAAACAGACCTAGGTGCACGTCACCTATAAACTACCAACTTTTCACAAATTTTTCTTGCTGCTACTTTGTTTTAATTTCTCAAAATTTTAGCAAGTAGAGACATAGAATCGAGAGATCTTACAGTGTTAACCACGTTAACACTAAAACTTAACCCTGGGAATAGGCTTAATTGTGGTGATATGAGATAGGGACGGTGTGTCGGGGATTCCTGGTTACAGGTTTACGGGTTAAAAAGTGTGGATTTTGCAATAATTAGATTAACAGTAAGTACAAATTGTATGAATATTTGTACCTACTAGAGGTGTAAAATAACTGATATAATCTTAACGTGGTGAAAAAATTCCACATCTCAAATTTAAATTTGGTGAAAATTTAACCAAGCGGTATACTAGATGACGTGCATCATATATTGTTGCAGCTTACAGTTAAATGGCCTTTCAGCAGTTCATAGTTTTAGTTGGTATGGTCGGTCATCTACCCGGTACCATACAAAAGTTACGGCTTTGTGAAATTATATTGAATTTATCAATAAATAAGATATTTGTATTTTTTAAGGAAACCTTTGAACCCTCTTGTCAAACTTTTGAGAATTGCTTCGATAGCTTTTTCCTAAGTATTCTTTCAAGTCTATTGTGTTGTCGCGAGCATGGACAAAGCTCTTGTCCAAGTACAGATTCACACGAGATCAACATGGTTCTATTCTATTACACGACACTACTATAGCATTGGCTGAATCAAAAGGTCCAACATATTCTGCATCACCATGGAATCAAACTGCATGTCGTGGTCGGTGGCAGGCTCCACCGTGTCGTCGTCGCCACTCAAAAAATACATGACAGCCGACGCAAACTCGGTCGACGACTCAAATACTGACACGTCGTCTGTGGAATCCATCGAGCACGATCGAATATGGAGTTCTTGCTTGCACCAGGACGATTCGTCCGCTGTTACCAACTGTGGGGAGACTGACAGAGTTGTGGGGGTTTGATGCCGCTGGCACCATCCACCCAGTCTGGCGTGGGAAGTGCAGTTGTGTGATTTGCAGATACGACCACCCCCGTGGCGAATGCAGCGCTGCCTAGCTTGGGCGAACTGGTTGCATCCTGTTTCGACGCACATCATCTTGGGGGCGCCGTGGTGGTAGCACACGTCGTTCCGTCGGGCTCGCATGGTGCAGCCGGTGACGGAGCATTTCTTTTTGGCCCCGTGGCGACAGCACAGTTGTCGGGAGTACGCTTTGTTGGTGCAGTGTTCTGCGATGCAAAGTCTTCGAACGCGCATCGATGGGGTAGATCTGGGAATGATCAATACTACTTACTACGTAGTAGTTGAAAGAAGGGGGTCAATATGATAGTATGATAGCTACCCACTCCAAAGTCATATGGATCCTTCCGTGCAGCCACGTGTAGGTCTCATAACAGTTGTTGGGGAGGGGCACACTGGACTTCACGTCAAAATATGCACGTTCTGCCTGATGAATCTGACAATAAACACCAGTATCACGGCAAGAGTTGCACAAAAATATTAACAATTATCTGATAAACTCAAATCATTGAAGCAAAGTATACATATAGAAGAAGTCACCTCTCCTTGGTAATTTGTTTTCATAGTGGTTATTTCAACTGGAAGTCGCCTCACTGTCAATAGAAACGCCAATATATATTGCAATTCTTGCGAGTTTTTCCCAGTTCACTGTATGATTGTTCCCATGCTACTCCCTGTAGTATGTACGTACAAATGGTGAACAGTTTCGAGTAACGGTAAGCTTGAACAAACAGCTTGAAACGTGGTGTCAAGTGGCGCGAAGAGGGTATGCCTCATACGGGCGCTTCGATGCCTGGCCCACCTCCTCGTAGTTAGCCAGGATAGCCTCCATGCCACTCATCCTGATTCACTCTTTGTTTTCCCCTGTTCTGCGTTCTTGTCGCGGTCGCTACCTTCCTTTCTTCCTCTAAGTGTTTGGGCCTATTTTGCCCCTCTTGACAAGCGGAAAGCAAGAACGTTTACCACGTAGTATTTGTCCGTGGAGGATTAACTACACCTCAGATTTCGAATCTGAGATTTCCAAGTATTCATAACTTATCAGAACCTTAGAGCATCTCCAAGGGTGTTTTTATTTCTACTAACGTTAATATGTCAATTCGAAGTTATGGATACCGGGTATACTACCGGTACGATAGTAGAATACTGGTAGAAACTCTTAACAACAAACCCTCCGGATAACGTTAATGCAAGAGTTTCTTGCACTAACGTTCTCCGGAGGGTTTGTTGTTTTTTCAGGCGAAAATCGAAAGACGAAAAGTCCGGATAGTGCCAAAATAGCAACCGTAAAAACGAAGTTTAACTTTAACCTATGCTTTAGCAATAGGTTAGAATTTACCGGAACAGGACACAAAGACATCACTATGAAGGATTAAGGGTCCTTGATTCCTTCAAACCATGGTGTATCATTGACAAGGGGATACATGCAACTTTATTCAAGTTGCCACGTGCAAGTCAACCAGGAACAGAATCAGCCACTTCCACGGAAACAAACGGCGTGTACAGTGACAGTTACTTGTTCGCTTAACATATTTAATATTTGCGTATTTTTATTCAGCCCAATAATTATTTACGTTTTGCAAAACGATATATGCATCCTGCAGATGCGGGAAAAGCGCGATGCAAAAGTTCAGCGATTTCTCAATGCATACCGTACTGCACAACGAGTCACGAAACTCTCCATTCCTCATAACAACAACCAATACTATCAACAACACCATTTTGCATGTCGCCTGAATCAACAGCTGTAGACAAAGGCAACTTCGAACTTGCCAAATTCGTCGTACTCAGTATTTCACGAACAAGCGTGTACTGTACATGCGGCGGATAAGAAGCCTCATGCCAGCGAGTGCTATGTACGCGCAGACCCTGCTGCATAGGCTGAGTTTGTAATGGACTATGTTGTAGTACGAGTAGCATTGCTATACTAGTAAGAAGTATTACACAGCTCGAGAATCATCAAAGTTACACAGATCAAGAAAAGCGACATCAAAGTTTGTTAATTTTCGATATACAGTATGCGCATGTCGACATAACCGTCCGAGTACGCCACAAAACATGCACATGCGCAATAATAATACTGCATCCGCAAAAAGTAGTGAAATATCCGGAACAATTCTGAAACGGCGCGAATTTCTGAATGCAAGCACTGCATTTGCAGTCTACAGCAGCCAATGTCCCTCTCCAACCAATTGGATTACTACGAAGAAACTCCAGATATTGCTTTCACCAACCAGAAATGCCTCGATTTCGACCTTCCATAACTTCATTTTAACATTATTACTACGTAGTATGAGTTTTCGCCAGTACATGCTCGTAACGTTACAGTAAGTTAGTAACGTTATCGAAGAAATTAAGTTTTCAAACAGCAACTTGCAGTTGAAACAGAGCAACAGTATTGTATTATTACAGTGAACTCATCTTTATCATCGCCCTCGGCTGTGTCTGCCAAAACCGGAAGTGTACGTGTAAAACCCAATTATCGATACTGCAAAATTTTATTAAGGATAATTGGAATTGGGCAATTGTGATGACAATCATCACAGGTTGCTTTTACTGCTAGTTCAGCCGCCACCTTCGTGAGGGGATGGTTGTGCTGGCCAACATCTTCCTTGCCGCGAACGACTCTCATTGGCGTCATTTATCTCCAAGCCCCTCGAAGTCGTCAAGACCCGCATGTAGTTGCAGGATGAGGTCATCGACTGATATGGGCACAAGCCTGGCCAAGTCAAGCGCCGACCCGTCTTCGTAGCGACACTTCGTGAAGAGTCCCAATGAAAACTGTTGACCAAGTGTCGCTGCAAATTATGCCCCAGACTCAACGGGGCCACTTCATCGAGCTACGTGTACACTGTAATGTTGTACTCTTGACGCATGCAGGGGGATTAAACCTTGCGCTGTTTCAAAACGACCCACCACCAACAACAAATCACATTGTTTCTAGTAACGTTATTGCGTTAGTATTCGCTTGTCCATATAGTTAACGCTCACTCGAACCCCAGAAGATAAGTAGCCTGGGGCCTGAACCCATAGCGACAACATTAGCGGTGGCATTTGTCGTCGCGTCGAACTTTGCACAGGACATCAGTAACGGAGGGTCGTTGAAGGACTTCTCAGCAAATGAGCACGGAAAAACTCCCAAGTGCGCGGGTCCTAGCATGGGACACAAGCAGCGTAAGGTATGTCTGCATGATGGACAACGGGCGGTGCCAAGCCGCCAAGTGCAGCATGCATACGAATAACTAACAGTATATTCCATGGTATACAAATACCGTATTTGTTAGTCGTTAGACATCGATCAAATTCCATACAATTTACACTAAGCTTTCCATATTCCAATCGGCGACGTCTTGTCCACGGCTGTACTCACGGTTGTACTGTATGTGTGCCAATTAAAGGAAACCTACCATACAATGTGTTCTCAGGTTGGGGCGATCGCATATTCGCCTCAAGGAATCTCAAGTCGTCAGCAATTGCTAACCAACGTGTCCATGGCTAGAGCTATAACAGAGTAGCTGTCATGCGAAAAAGCCCCCCCTCCCCAAATTATTGCAAACCAAATGCAGGTGGAAAATTCCACTTTGTAGTCAAAGAAATGGCCCTGCTATGGCAATGTGACGTCCTTTGTTTCGATCGCCCCATCGAACAGGTGGGACCTTCAGCTCTTCTTTGTTATATCGAAGTGTGTTTAGAGCTAACCTACTCGCTCAAGAAGTGACGGGGGCTAAATGTGTTTTTATATGATATTGACAGTTTATTTAGACAAAGCTAACTTACACTGGGTGTGATAAGGGCCTGAGGGATCGGCCACTCGGACTCAAAGGCAATATCCATGTCCAAAACGTCGTAGATCGTAGCAAGATGGTATCTCCCCTTCCAGCGAGATCAGTCATCAGGCAGGTGCCTGTTTGTATAAAAAGCCTGCTGCGTAGTGGTCGTATCGTGGCCGGTGGCGCCATGTACAATGGATCGAAAGAGCCGTGCATGGGGGTATGCAAGGTACAGGCCAGAGTGGCTCACCTCCTTGCCTCTGCCGAACCAGAAGTTGTTTGTCACCGTAGACCGTCAGGCGTCAGGGTGGGCGTATCCCCTCGCCATTGCCAGCCGGAGGCGCAGACCATCGTAGGTGGCCTTGGCGGTGGGTATGTAATTCGCAATGTAGTCGCAAAGCTGACGACAGACACGAGCATGATAATGACACCAGGGCCCACACAAGCGGAGTCGTGTTGGGCATCTCCGTCAAACAACATCCCCCATTCGTGTGCTAGGGGTCTGGCCTCGCGGTGGACGGATAAGAATAGGTAGCACTGATAGGTGGGCGTTTTTTATGGCGGCTGCGCTCGATGGTCGTCGACATACGGTAAGGATCCTGGATCTCTTCCAACGTGCAATCATTGTGAGTGATCAGCGAAATGTACATAGTGGTACATTTCACTTTCCAAATCCAATACGTATCGGAGGGGGGCTGCCAAAACCTCCCGGCTCCTTGCCGATGTTTAGCTAGAGTCGATTTATACCAGTACAATTCACGATAGATGGCACCCCCCTGCTGTTGGTTTCACGGGCAACGAATCATTTGTGTATACCTCAACGGTGGAGAGATTTAATAATGGGACGAATTAGAGCCCAAATTTCGACTCAAGTTTCCATGTGATTTTGGGCACTTTTGAACGGAATTGCAGTTGAAACTCAAGTAGCATTTCTAAGGCGGCTTCGGTGAAGGATTTGTGGAACTATTGCGTGAACGCTATACGGTACATCCATGAGAAGTCGTTGACACATTCAAGATTCCCATTACAATAACTTCAATACGATTCTTGCTTTTGTAGAACAGGGACGGTCCCCTTGGATGTAGTGCAATAACGTGGTTTCATTGCGGGGGGTTGCAGGCTAATCACCACACTACCCGGTATTCTGACTGAGGTAGTTTCTTCACGGCCACAGTATGCTCAAACAACGGTTCACATCGACAGTAATGTCTTGGGAACGATAGGCACATGGTCAATCTATGGCTTTCAGTTGAAATTTGCCGTTTTCCATCACCAAGCTCCTCGTCGTGAAGTTGTACCAGCGTAACGTTAAACAAACCCATTGCCAGTATTTATCTATCTTAGCGTGAAAGTGGTTAGTCTCGAAATCGATATTTTCTGGAACGGTAACTGAAGTCCCACGATTGATGCAAGGCACGACGACTTCGAGGACCGATGACAACAGGACGACGTTGGGACATATACGGTCTAACGACGTTTCGGCTGTGTATGTGCACGTTCAAACACTCTGTTAGCATCATCATACTAATGTTGTAATACTACGTAGTATTAGTAGTATTATACTAGTAGAACGCCTTGCACGCATCAAGTTGGATTCGGCCACGTTTTGAAGTGGTTTGGTATAACTGGATTTGGTGATATGTGTAGTTGGTCTATAAATAGAAAGATCTGTACAGCTCCAAACTCAAGTTGTGACCGTTACAGAACATATCGCCCAAGGTGATTGAAACTGCCGAAGCTTGAGCGACCAGACCTGTGATTTGGTTACGTCGACTAGTCTCAATGCCGTCACACACGTTTCATTTGTTGAGTCCTCCAAATTTAGCCTCGGAGACTGTAGGCGAGCATCGAAGCAGTACGCTATTTTCAATGTCAGCGCCCCCACTATGTCGTCGTCGCGTTGTGAGCTCGACCCAGCTCTGTGGCTACAAGAGCGGGAAATGCCCACATCCTCGCGCGATCAAACTCAATGGGGGGCTCCATTCGCTATGCGCATTTCACCGGGACAAGCAAAACGCTCACCAACGCAAGAGCGACCGCAAAATGCGATGCGAAAAGAAGATATGTGACAGCCAACTCGTCGATCATGCAAAAGACTCCGATTTTTGGAACTGCGTGGACGGGCCTCCCGACTCACTTTTGTTTCAAACCGACGCGATGCCAGTCCCAAGAACAATGTCCGCGGCGTTGGACCCCCATCGCCATCATTCCTTCCAGTTGACACGCAAACCAACTCGACTGCCCTCCATTCGATCCCTTTTCCAAGCCCAACGCTTGCGAGTGCCACGTTTACTCGTTGAAACCATGGACAACCCCGACGATGTCATACCTACCCGGTTCTACAGTTGAGCTGGCGGATGATTTAATCGTATAATGTTTTTGGTCGACACTGGTGTGCGTTTCACAAGACAATTTAAGCATATTGACGTTGCCATTCTGCTATATCACTTGGGTCAACTTCAATTATAGCGAGAACGATTCCACCAGTTCTTACTTGTGATATTGGAAGCGTGAAAGAATGGCACTACTGTACCTGGATATCCACACGTTGGCACTCTGTAGTCCTGCGCTTGACATTGACTCTATCCAATCATAGGGATGTTAGTACAATACCGAGCTGAGGTAGCTGAGTGGCCACTATAAAAGCTCGGTAAATGAAACGGTATTATTTCATATAAGCGGTACTATGCGTATAGAGATCTGTCCAAAATTACCTCCACGTTTCAAATCGACTAAGCTTAAATGACCTCCCTAGAATTACATTCTGTAACGAAACGTGATCCTAAATCACGGTACGGATTATCTAAAACCCTGGGGTCGATGTAACAAACACCCAGGTTTATGGTGTGAATAGCCAAAACGAGTGAAAAGCACAATACATTCAACTCTTTCTAATTTGGGTTATTTTTGCCTGAGTTGAGGTCCTGAGATTTCTTCCATATACTATAATACAGAATTCATAAGGTGAAACCGTAGGTTTTAGCAGACTCGCAAGGTGAGCCACCTTACGAATTGGGCAATAGTTTTAACTAACAGTGTAAACATGAGTAGCAGGGTTCTCGTCGTGGTCTACTGGCATAGGAAATCCAGGAAGCCGCTCTAGAAGATCAACGAGTAAATTGCTATGAACGACCTATCGACAGTACCAGTAGTTCACAAGCTTGGCCCATGTGATTACTTGGTTTATGCTACGATGCAAAACTAGTAGGGTGTCTCCACTTTTTACACTAGTAATGCTGCTATGATGCGCTCCCAGACATGACGCACACCCAATCGGTTCAAATCAATTTAATCTGTTCCTAAATGTAGATATGGAGCTGCGTCGTTGCTTGTGTCTATTCCACTTCGTGGTCATTTCAGTTTTCACGTTGGTCTTCCAACATGCGACGTTTCAAAGGTGCTCGTAGCCTGGATGATCGGGAGCGTCGTCATAGTGATCATGTTTCCTGTGGCGAGCCCAAAGAAATCCAAATGCTGGTGCGACGACACAATTGAAGTCGACCAAGATCGTGGGCATGTGCGACGGCACCGGAGCCCAGCACTTCCACCAGAGCGCCTACAACGCTAAGAACAACGGGGCGCGCCACTACTATGCTGTTACAAGGAGGGCCCTAATCGTACTGCTTGACCATTGCCCAGGCTCAAGCGTGCGGGAAGGAGCAAGGGATCGCATTCTACTACTGTAGCTCACAACCAAATAGCCGCAGCCTACAAGCTAGCAATGTAGCAACGAGAATAGAACGATCCTATTGGCCAGTTATGTTCACTTTTCTATCATATAATTGGACAGAAATTTGGTAGTCAAGCCTGCCTTACGAATTCATCAATAATATGCGTTTACTGTGAAAGTTTACATTACAGTACCAGTAGTGGTATTCCATAACGTTACAAAGTATGCCTCGCTTTTGCACATTTGAAAAGTGCAAATTGAAGTTATATCTGCTATTCTCGGGACCAAATTGCACAATTCACTCGTCATCATGAGCAATCGATAGCTTAGATATCGTAAATATATCTAACACCGAACAGAAAGTGACCGTTCGTTTTGCTTAACGCGTTATGCATGTTTCACAATGGTTTCTCCTACGACCAAGCAGCGAACGACCATAACCCGTTGCAAGATAATTAATGAATGCTGCTTAGTGCAGTCGATAAACCATTTAATGACTTAACGTTACCATACATTCGCAGTACCGGTAGCCAAAACATTTGTTGACTTGACTCACGAGTTTCTCTAAAACTTTCGAGCCCAAGGACGAGCGTGCATAACCTCAGCTGGCAGTATCTTGTACGAGGTTCATCTACAGGAACGCGATGAGGCGGCGTGTGTTGCTACTGATGCTAACAGCATTGTACAAGGTCATATCAGCTCGACGAGGATTGCCAAATACTAGTAAGTAACGTTAGAAGGCAACTTCCATGTACTAACTACTGTATGAGTCGATTCTGGTGCACCATATCATGTTGCCCTTCGTCAAATTTTTGTAATGATCGTAAGGTTTATTAATAATTGACAGTGAATAAAAATTCACCAATCATATGTTTTTTGTAACAATACAAACTCTCATACTATTAATAGTACAAATTACCCAGCACAATCACCACAACCTTTATCTGGAACAGAGGACGTGCAAATATAAATGATAGCTCGCCGGTGTGGGCGACTTTAAGCTTGCTAGAAAGTGCCCAGCGGAGCCATATGCGAGTGGGTACATTCTATTTGCAAAACACCTGCGTTGGGGTGCCACGTGGTCACGCTGTTGAGACTTCCACGTTGATGACTCGCAATACAATACGCCAATTCAACGGAACGGTACCTTTCCGGTATGTCCATAAAAATTGCGTTCATACATTGTCTTCCCTGTGAAAATAACTGCAAGATGGTATTACCATTCGTTTTAATTAAAATGTTACCAGTTGTTGGTATTACTTTTATCTCCCCCTTCGATGCATTCCAACAAAAACCGCAACGATGAGTCACTTGATCCATATGGTGGTCATGAGTACAGTGCATTTTCCACATGGTTGAATCACTGCAACAAGAGTTTGGAAACAAAAATTTATCCTAGTACTCCGGAGTATCGACCACTTGCTCATTTCCAAACATGTCGTCGTCCACCGCCACCCCATCGATGCGCGTTCGAAGCCTCTGCATCGCAGAACACTGCACCAACAAAGCGTACTCCCGGCAACTGTGCTGTCGCCACGGGGCCAAAAAGCAATGCTCCGCTGCTGGCTGCACCCTTCGAGCCCGACGGAACGACGTGTGCTACCACCACGGCGCCCCCAAGATGATGTGCATCGAAGCAGGATGCAACCAGTACGCCCAAGCTAGGCAGCGCTGTGTTCGCCACGGGGGTGGTCGCCTCTGCAAATCACACAACTGCACTTCCCACGCCAGACTGGGCGGATGGTGCCAGCGGCATCAAACCCCCACAACTCTGCCAGTCTCCCCACAGTTGGTAACAGCGGACGAATCGTCCTGGTGCAAGCAAGAACTCCATATTCGATCGTACTCGATGGATTCCACAGACGACGTGTCAGTATTTGAGTCGTCGACCGAGTTTGCGTCGGCTGTCATGTATTTTTTGAGTGGCGACGACGACACGGTGGAGCCTGCCGCCGACCACGACGCGCAGTTCGATGCCATGGTGATGCAGGACGTGTTGGACATTTTGGTCCGTACGCCGGAAATTAGTTATCATGAATGGTTTTGAGATAGTAACCCTTGAATAAACGTTACTACAGTTATTGTGGATTCACTGTCAGTACAAATTCCCAGACCCCGTCGAGCCGCCGAATCGAATCACGAATCAACGCTATTGGCTAATCCAATTTTGTGTGAACTTCATTGGCTCGGACAAAAAGGACAAGTAATATTCAACCAATCAGAACACCAGCGTGCTTCAAGATTGATTAACGTTAGACAAACCCCGCGAATTTTATAAGTTACTCCAGGAGTATAGCAAATTCACAATACATACCGTAATTGTTTTTTGTGTCAGACACGCTGCTTGTGCAAGGGTACTCAGTACAGTACAGTACTACATGTGAAGCAGTGGTTTCACGCCTGAGTGAGACCCTTGTATCTGCTATATACTATACTCAACGTGTGCATTCTGTACACTCGATCTGACAGAGGCATACGCCTCACATGGCTTAACGAGAACGGACCGCCAGTTCGGCCAAGGGGCTCAAAGGCCCGGCGGACCCGCCAGAATATGTCGATACTGTAAGGTTCTTTGTACCCCTTACCGCAATTTGATTGAAAATCATGAAAATGAGGGTATGATGTGTCTACCTTAATGGCGTCGTCAAGTCCGCATTGAGGCCCGTGGATTCTAGACCACATTCCTCGAGCGGAATGTTCATCTCAATTGGCGCTTTTTTGGTCGCGTGTCCGTCTTCCGAGGCAACGCTTTGACCTAATCAAGGACACGTCAAAGGAACCGTTTATGATCCCACTTATCATGCTTCGAAGTAGCAAGACTGGTAAGCAACTGAAGGCTATGCACGCGTTTTCGATCTCAAGCACCTGGCGATTGTACTGTCCACGACTTTGATATCAGTTACCCGTGCCTACATACTTGCGGCTAGACTTCGCGACAGAGTTCACTGGCAGCTGCTACTATAGTACTCAAGGGGTTCCGCTAAGGCATACTAAATCCTCAATAAAACCAACGTTTTGACCATTGAACCATCATTCTGAAATCTTTTATATCACACCCATCGAATGTCCTCGTTATAATACTACCGGTACAAATAATCCGCAGAAAGGACTTGAAAAAGAAAGAAATATTTTAACTAATCTTCAGAATAACCAATCAAACGTCGCGGCGAGGTTCAGGAAATTCGTACCGAATTCACAATTGTACATGAAAATCGGGGTGTCGCCTCTCCCATCGAAATCGTCCTTCCACCAATGAGCGACGAGGAATCGCGGCATCGATTGGTGCGCATTATTTTGCCATCACGAGCAGCAACAGCATGAAAGCGCCGAGCTCGTTGACGTTTGTGCAGGCTGCTGCTGTGTTTTCGCTCGGTGTGGCGACTGCTGCCGTGGGTCAGTACCTCTTGACACAACAACCGTCGAAACCACAACGTCAAGCCCAGGCGTTGCCAATTGCAGCCCCCTCGTCGTCGCCAGTAGAGGTGGACGCGTTGTCGGCCGAGCAATTCAGCCGCATCTGTTCGTTCTTTGGCGAAGAAGGCTTTGACAAGATCCAACATGCGTTTGTGATTGTGATTGGGCTCGGCGGTGTAGGGTCGCACGCCGCGCACATGCTGGCGCGGTCTGGCGTCCGGCACCTCCGCCTCATTGACTTTGACAACGTCACGTTGTCGTCGTTGAACCGCCACGCCGTGGCCACCCGCGCCGACGTCGGTCTGTCCAAAGCGCAAGTTCTGAAGCAACACCTGCTGGAGATCGTGCCCCAGGCCAACATTGAGGCGCTGCCAGTCATGTTTGAAGAAGCCGTAGCGGACCAACTCTTGGCTGGTCCGTTGGTCTCCTTATACGATAGTTGTCTGAACGATGGAGAGAGAAGCTGTTTTGAATATGTGTGATATGTCTTTTATATTGTCCATGTACCCAAAATTTGGACGTTTGTGCTTAATCGCCAAATCTGTCGAACGATACTTTGTGAGTTTTGCCTGTAAAGAGGGGTCCTGAGGTGATTCGTAGTATCACACTAATTTAACTTTGGTGATGATTTCCTGCAATCTGATTGGCTAAATCCTTTTCTGCTGATGATGTCGATTTTTTCTCCATGTCACTCGAGTTTCGATAAGCACAACTAATACGTGGCGACATGTGGTGATGTTGACATTCTTTTTTACAGGCAACCCAGCGTACATTTTGGATTGCATTGACGACGTGACGACCAAGGTGGCCCTGCTGGCAGCTGCCAGCGCCAACGGGCTCAAGGTCATCACGGCCACCAGTGCCGGGGGCAAGGCCGATCCCACTCGCATCCACATTGGCTCGCTGCAGGACTCTGTGCGTACGTGACGTGGCATATACTTTCTAGAGCACTTGTTGTTTCTATTCCAAACAACAACGCCTTGTAGGCGACAACCTGGCGACGAAAATTCGCTACTTTTTGAAAAAGAAGAACGTGGATGCGTCGACCATCACGACTGTATACTCGAGCGAGAAAAGTCGATGCAAGCTGCTGCCGCTGGACGCCGACCAAGTCGACAACCCCAACCAGTTTGGCAATGTCGAAAACTTTCGCATTCGAGTGATTCCCGTGCTCGGTACGATGCCTACGTTAACATGGTGGTCCCTCGATTGCGAAATGACCTAGTCAACGTCTTAGTTCGTTTATGAAGTCGTTTATGCATGCTGAAGAGGATCGATGGAACCAATTGACACGAGAATTGACCATGTATGTGCATGCGTTCAGCCAAAATGTGGACTTTTATTGTCGATTTGATACAAATTTGGGGAGGAGGTGCAATCAAATCGTGCCGACCAAGCTGATCCACAATCGATCTGATTGGTTGAATTTCATTGAGATGGTTTTGATTGGCTAATAATTTTGAGCTCATCTGAAGTAGCCAATCAAATCGATCTTAATTCCAACAAGAAACCACGCCACAACACGAAATTTCACTCGAAAGCACAATATGTGTGTGTGTTTTTTGGGCGGATTCGCCAACTCCATCGATTGATGACTTCTTGAAGTTTGTATTGCAAAAGGTCCAGTGGTGAAGCACTATCTATATTGTGAATTCGCTGTACACGTCCGAAAATATCGCGTGGTTCATTCTATCGTATTTGTCGTTGATCTGCACCATGAAATATAAAACGCTAATATAATTGTAAAATTCATTACAATCTCAAATCATCAATGAATCAGTTCGAATATTTAAATAGATTCTTCAAATTTAATTGCGTATCGTGCGAAGTACGACAAATATCGTATATTTGAATACTTTTCATTGGCTGAACATATCTGTAAGAGCCAATCAGATCCACTCAAATTTGGATTAGCCAATAGAATCCGAGATTGGACACGACGGGGTCTGGAACTCTGTACCGAATCCACAATATGTTGAAGGTTGCTTTTTGGAATTTGATTCGCCCCTTGAATAGTGTTCTGGGTTATGAGTGATCGATAGAGCTAACAATGGATTCAGCACCCAAGACTGTGGTTGAACTTATCGTAACCGCACCTTGTTGGTGGTAGGCACGATGCCTGCAATGTTTGGACAATCCATGGCGGCCTTTGTGTTGACGGAAATCGCTGGCGCCCCGATTACGTAAGTGAAGGATTTGATATCTTGATGGTTCGTCGAGTTTGACGAGAAATATATATGTATGTATACGATATGATTTGGGCTTGTTTAACGTGGGTTGCTGCTACTCCGTTCCGAATGACGGTTTCGACTGCACATGTTTCCATATCCCAACACTTGACCAATGTACTGAATTGCGAGTGATTTATTGGAGATTCGGTATGAATTTCCGGACCCCGTTCAATCGAATCTCGCCGAGCGAATTTGAGCACCAATCTCACCCATTGGTCAATCCAAAATTACTTGTCGCTGATTGGCTACAATCCATTTTCGAGTTTCTACTGGAAAGGGCGAAGTAGATAATGGCCAATCAGATGTCTCGGCTCTATTTGTGCTCGATTGAACGAACCATGCAAAATTGGGAAATTTGAAGAAAGTTGACAATATTGTTTGATCAACTTGTTGTGGTTTTGACGTAATATTATGTTTTCATTGTATTGAAGATTCGATATGAATTTCCATACCTTGTTCGATCGTATCTCGCCGACCGAACCGGACACGAATCTCTCCCATTGGTCAATCCGAAATAACTTGTCTCTGATTGGCTGCAATCCATTTTCGATTTTCTACCGGAAAGGACCAAGTGGATATTAGCCAATCAGATATTTTCTCGGCTCTATTTGGGCTAGATGATTGAACATATTGGAAAATTTGATCATAATCGACCATAACTTTTATATTGTGATAGTCCTGAAAATGTCGCCAAGCTTGGCCGTGACCAGCGCAACAAGTACTACCAACGGTTGCAACAGCGAGAAAAGGACGCTGGCTTCGAGTACGTTCAGTCATCATCATATAAATATATAAATATATATATGATTCAATGCACACGATCCGTTCAAAACTACCACCACATCCGATATTGATTCCGTATGTATTGATGTTTTGAGTGGTGTAGGTCCAAGATTGCCGTGGACAAGGACGACATGGATTTCCTGTACCAAGAAGTATGGAAAGCGCGCAGTTCCGTGAGCGGCATCCGATGCGGCGGCTTCGACCGCATGTTCATGTCCCGCTGGCGCTACGAGCTGCCGCTAAGTCCAGGCAACATTGTCATTTTGACAACCAAGGAACTGGCCATAATGGACGACAAGGGCATCGAAGGGTTTGGCGCCGACGTGGTTGCTCGCATCGACGCCCGATTGCAGTCGTTTGGGAGCTGGGACGTCGACGCGTAGATAGATATAGCGGGCTTTTTGAACTGCCATACAAAACAACATGGGAGAGGCCTATCATTCGCTTCAAGTAAACGGCCACTTGGATTGGCTAACGAACGAATGAATTTCCCCTTTGTTAAAATCTGTGTGGATCGTATATTATAAGCTAAATTTGGTATTTTCGGTAGATTCGACAAATCTACCTGATATCGTCGAGACGTCATTTTTACTTGAAATAAATAGTATATGACTTCTGGCCGATGCAATGTAGATCTCTTTGTGAAATGGAGACGCACCGGATACGCCTGCAATTTTTGATTGGTCGAAAGTTTTTTTCCCGAAACTTTCATTGGCTACTTCGGTGCGTCGATTACTGCCTCGATTTTGCTTCGTCGATTTGATTGGCAGCCCCAGTCCATTTTGAAATCGAATTACCAATATGATTACTATGGATACTACTATGGTGTTGCTTGAAACGCAAATTTCCCCACATTTTCCGCCTTTTACAAGAGCATACACTTTTTTACCTTGCGTTGGTTTCTCCATGTACTGTACGTTGTATTTGGAAGGCGGCAAAATACCTTTGTCCCTCCCTAGTCGTTGGGATCACTTTTGTTCTAGGCAACTTTCTCAAACACCCTAACAACTTTTGAATGGCACACAAGCCCACCACGCGCCCGTTGCTGCCCATTGAAACGTGTCGCAGCAACTCGGCCACAGAAGCCTCCATGTCCACAACCGAAAGCTGCGCCATCGAAGCCCCCGACGTGGATGGAGACTTAGCGTTGCGGGTCTTTGATTCGTTGGACACGATCCACTCGGGGGTGCTGTCCCCCGCGCTCTTGGCGGGGGGGATCCGCGCCGCCGCCGCCACGTGTCGATTGAGTTTGCACGGAGACATTGATGGTGTGGTGGGGCAAGTATTTTTTCAACGCTGGCACATTGACGCCACTCAATTTGCCGATGTCGTCACGTCGCTGCCCAACCTCCGCACCAGTGTGTTTGACCCCCCTAAAACCCCTAGAAGCGGCATTGACGGCAATGACAATACTACCAACGGAAGAAACCCCTCGCGTCTTCACGCCATGTGGATGTTGTTCCAAGCGTACCCGTCCTCAATCAAAGTATGGTGGGGGCTCTACGCGGTTCTAAACGTAGCAGTGTTTCTGTGGAAGTTTGACGTGTACCATCAACGCAAGCCCGCGTTCAACCTGTCCGGGTACAGTGTGTGCATCGCGCGGGGGGCCGCGCAAGTGAACCTCCTTAACGGCTTCTTCTTGCTCTGGCCCACGTTCACACGACTGCAGTACGCCGTCACCAAGGCCAATTTAGACATCGCGCACGCCCTCGCTCTGGAGCACCGCGTGGTGTGCCACATGGTGCACGGCATCTTGTTTTACATTTCCGGCTGGGTGCACGTGGCAGGCCAAGCGGTGAGCATTTGGATCAAGATCCCCCGGGCGTCGAGGGACGCGTGGGCACAATCGGTGCTGTCCAAAGCGCCCGAGTTTGCGGGGAAGCCCAAGCCAGGGCCGATGGGGTTTGTGGTGACGCTCACGGGGTGGACGGGGGTCGTGATGGTCGTGTGCAGCGTCGTCGCATGCGTTTTCAAGACGGCATACGTCCGGTCCCGACGCCGCAACATCCGGTGGAACATGTTGGCCCATGTGTTGGACGGCATTATGTTTTGCCTAACGTTTGTGCATGGCGTCCGCGGATGGCTCGAACCCCCGCAGGCGGTTGTGTTTCTCGCCATCCCCACGATCGTGTACGTTGTCGTCGAAGTGTTTCCGCGATACTTTTGTACACGACTGTCGGCCGTGTCGCACTTCACCAAGACAAACGACACGCTCACGCTGTACATCCCCAAGACGAAACGGTTTCAGAACGTCCTCCCCGGGTCGTTCCTTCGTCTTCATGTGCCCCTTGTCCACAAGTACGAGTGGCATCCGTTCAGCATCACCGCACAAGACAAGCACGAAGTGGCGGTGCAGATTCAAGTGTCGGGGGACTGGACCCGACGCCTCTACGACGTGGTGCACCCCCATTTGTATGTTCACATCGACGGCCCCATCCCCGCGCCCGCCGTGGAAGTGCGCCAGTACAGCGTCGCAGTGTTGTTTGGGGCTGGCATTGGCATCACGCCATACATCTCCGTTCTGCAGCAATGCCTCGTGGACGCTAAGCAACACGACCTCTCGTCGCGTCGACATTCGACCCCCCACATGGGACAACAAGTGTACGTGCATTGGCAGACCAACAAGCAAACAATGTTCAAGACCCACCAGCACATATTGGAGCAAATGGGGGCCCTGCCCAACCTCGATGTCCAGCTGTATCTGACTGGAAACTTCGCCAAGACCGCGCCGGACGCCACCGATGTCTTGCGCGTGCTCCAAAAGATGACAAGTACCTGCGTGGACAGCAATTCTGTGGACCCAATCTCTGGACTGGCCAATTTGCCGTTGCCAACCAAGTTGGGAAGACCCAAGTACCATGGCATTCTCACAGCCGTGGCGAACGCCCATCGACATGCGGAGATTGGAGTGTTTTTCTGCGGTCCTGCCGCCATCAAGACCACCATTCGAGACACGTTGCACCAAGTCACCACCGAGTGCCACAAAGCAGGCAACAACGTGACCCTCAAGTATCACCCCGAGGTGTTTTAACCAATGAAATATTCAATCCAATGCGTTAACACCACAAGTGATCTTAGTCAAGTTAGCCGTAGCACCGAATCGAGTCGGTGGTCCCCTTCTTGGCGCACTGGCCTCCTTTTTGAAGGTATTGTTGGTGGTAATCCTCAGCGGGGTAAAACACTCCTGCCGGTTCAATCTCCGTGACGATGTCTCTGCTACTGATGATTCGAGGGAGGAGTGCGGTGGCATGGAGATGGGTTTGTTGGGTGGCCTTGGACGCTTCCGCTAGCGCCTTTTGCTCGTCGTTGTGGTAATATATGCCCGACCGGTACTGCGTGCCAACGTCGTTCTTTTGCTGGTTCAAAGTTGTGGGGTCGTGGATGGACCAGAATTTCTCCAACAGGTCCTTGTAGGGTACAATGGCGCTGTCAAACGTCACTTGGACAGCTTCAGCGTGCCCAGTGTCGCCGCGGCAGATGTCCTTGTATGTAGGGTTGAGTGTGTGCCCATTGGTGTACCCCACGCGGGTGACCAGCACACCTGGTACGCGTTGAAAGTGAAGTTCGACGCCCCAGAAGCATCCTGCTGCAAACGTCGCCACGTCCTGCATAGGTGGAGTCGCTGCCGCCGTTGACGACGACGAAGACATCATACATGCAGTGGGATGGCATGCCAACGACATTCCTACGCAAGAGTTCAACTTGGTCCACGACCTCATGCTTCCCTGGCCAACTTGCCCAAGCATTGAAAATGCCACCGTTGGAACGATTCCGAAGACCACCTTGAAATAGTGTGCTCCTGTTGATTAGTGTGAGCAGTTTCAAAAAGCCGTTTCACCTAAAAAGGCATTTGCAGTGTAACTAGCCGAGACAGCAATGCTGCAAAGGTGAGCACATTATACGGAAAAAAAGCTCGGCGAATTTCTAGCAAGGATGCTACCGTCAGCCTTGCAGAGGACTACATGATGCATGGACAACATTCATGGGCTAGCTAGATCTATTGAACTGTAAAGTTAACAGTGGAGAACTCATTTGTTCAAATTTGACCGAGTACAATACGTATAGTGTATTGGAGCACACTACGGAAGTCCATAGTTTAGCAAATCATCGGCTTTCCTAGCTTACCACCGACACCACAATAATGAGAGCGTTCTATTGGGCTACAGTACTACGTCATTAGCTATAGTTAACCATAACACCGCACCGACGCTGTCGAACCTTTGGCCGCACATTGCCCTCCCTTTTCCAAGTACCGCTGATGATACTCTTCTGCAATGTAAAATTGCCCCGCTGGCAGGACTTCGGTCACCACCACGACGTCGCCATTGCAACCAAAGACGGTATGCAGGATAGACCTCCACCACCGTTGATGTGGGGGCGTTGGCCTTTTCTGCCGTTTCCTCTTCGATGCCACTGCACAATCCTTTTGGTCGTCGTTGTGGTAGTAAATGCCGCTGCGGTATTGCGTTCCCACGTCGTTCTTTTGTCGGTTGAGGGTCGTAGGGTCGTGGATCGAGAAGAACTTGTCTACCAGGTCTTGGTACGAGATTACCGTGGAATCAAACGTGACTTGCACGGCCTCGGCATGCCCCGTGGTCCCGGAACACACTTGGCGATAGGTTGGGTTCACGGTGTGGCCATTGATGTACCCAACTTTGGTGTCTACCACGCCAGGGAGGCGCTGGAAGTGCAGCTCGACGCTCCAAAAGCACCCGGCTGCAAATGTGGCAACGCTCTGAGGCGCGTCAGTGTTTGCGTTGGACGTCATGTCAGATTGTGGACGGAATGCTCATCGGAATGCCACCGCCGCCATCTTGAAACCGTGAAGGCAATCGAATTCAATGGGATTCCAGGTTGCCGTTTTTGGATAATTGGGGGAAATTGTCGTTGTTTTGATTGGCCATAATATTGGCTACAGAGTAACTAATTACAATGGAAATCACGGCCGTGTCTCAGTACTGTTTCACCAAATGGCAAATGCTACACTTCGTTCATGAAGCATGGAAACAACCGCTTACCAAAGAACATGGAAGCAGGTCACATCGATATAGTGCAGGCTGCAAAATGAGATGAACATGGTTGCAAGATCAATCGCAAATTTGATGTTACCTAAAGTGCAATTCAAAACGAAACCCCATCTGAAATCGGACCAATCAAGTTCAAGGATGCCGATGACTCTGAAATGGATTCAACTTGGATTGGCTAAATAACTATATTATTTAAGCCAATCACATAGAGGACGAGTTCGAATGCTACTAATTCAGTCCATCAAATCTTATTGTCTTGATGTGTATGAGCTAGATTTTCCTCTCAAAAACTTGAATAAGGGAATACCTATCAGTACTCTTGGGCTGTATATACTATATGTTATTCCAGTCACTTTGATACCAAAAGAGTCCTCGACGCTGATTGGCGTATTTCCTCACCCTTTCCAGTAAAGCTCATTTTCGATTTCGCAACGATCTCCACAGAAGCCGAAATGACCAAGACCGTCCCTGTGTCGTTGGAACCCCATGAGCAATTGGCGACGTTCGCCGCTGGATGCTACTGGAGCGTGGAGCTCAACTTCCAGCGCTTGGAAGGCGTGGTTGAGACCCATGTCGGGTTCATCAACGGCTCGACCGTCAACCCGACGTACCGTGAGGTGTGCAAGGGCGACACTGGACATGCTGAAGCCGTTCAAATCAAGTTTGACGTCAACACCATCACGTACAAGGAACTGTTGGACAAGTTCTTCTCGATCCATGACCCTACCACCCTCAACCGACAAAAGAACGATGTGGGCACGCAATACCGCAGCGGCATTTACTACCACAACGACGAACAAAAGGAAGAAGCGGAAGCCGCCAAGGCAGAACGTGGCCAAGTCACCAAGACTGAAATCGTCACGGAGATCGAGCCCGCAGGAACGTTCTACCACGCCGAAGAATACCACCAAAAGTACCTGGAAAAGGGCGGCCAATGCGCGGCCAAAAACTCCACCGATCAAATCCGTTGCTACGGCTAAGTCTCTCTTGTTGAATACACTTTGTACACATGTTTAATACTTGGTCCACCACGTGCCAAAGATGCGCTGCATCGCCGCCGTCGACGCGCGCTTCCCTGCTGACACCATGCGCTGGGCCACTTCCGGCTCGGCCCATTCCTTCCATACCCCGTATCGCATGGTTTGTGCATACTCCTGTCGCGACGCGAGTCGCTTTGTGCGCCGTTCCAAGCGCTTGATGGATCGACGGCTAGTAGGCATTCACGATGATCGTCACGTAGCTAGCTAGTTAGCTGCGACGTGGGTACCTCATGTTAGGTTTGACGACATCCACATCAGGCTCTGGACGGCACACGGCAATTCCTCGCGCGACGGCAAATTCCGCCATGTCTTGTCGAAAGAACAGGTTTTTGGGGGTGGAAATGGAGCACGCGCCAACCGCCAGCGTCGGTGTCGGCGGCACGACCGCGGGAGGATAGTCCGTAGATGACGACGACGACAATGGAGGCGGTGGGCTAATGCAAGTCCACGAGGAAAGTTCTCACGGTGATGATGAGTAGTAACGTTAGGAGGAGGATGTAGTAGTGTGAGAGACGGAATCGTTCGTCGTGTACCGATAGAGAAGCTCAATGGTGACATAACGTCTGGCCGCGACGAAGTCCGAGTAAAGCCACCGCTATAGTAGATGTACAGAGAGGATAGGGACGGATCAAGAGGTCGTCCATGACGGTGCCGTCGTCGTTACCTTGGCTTCGTCTTGCATGTCCACGCCGAATGGACGCACTGCAATGACCGACGACGTGTCGGTCAAGTGGCCGCTGACGTCCATCCCCCGCGGAAGGGTTTCCTTGAGCAGCACGCGACGCACCCATGGCGTGTGGTACACGTAGAGCGTGCTTGGGTCGGCAGCATGTTGACCTAATACGCGGCCGACGACGGGAACTCCCACTGGAAGGGCGTCCAACGACGTATATCGCGTCAACTAGACGCGGATAAGGGTCAACCAAGGATGGAAAGCAAACGTACCAAGCCGCTGGAACGAATGCTAATGTACGCGCAGCCCACCTACATTATTATGGTTGATACGCATGAGATTCATGGAGACACGAGCAAGCAACGCACCATCGTCGCCATGCAACCCCATCGGAACAACATGACGTTGTCATCCAGAGTCGAGCTCAAGGACGACAACAAATCCCCCGCGCGACGACGAAACAGGTCGGTGGACTGATCCGTAGATGCCCTTGCATCTCCAGCCTTGGATGACAAGTCCTCACCTGTCGGCTGCGGTGGGGTCGTCGTGGCGGTGGTCGTGTCGACTGCTTCCTCGTCCATCACGATGTCTCAATGTGTTTGGGGTAGACCAATCAACGATTGGTAAAACATGGCACATGTATAACTACAATTTATCCAGTAAAACGCAACTATTTTCGATCATGTTGAGCATTTAAACCAATCACACTGCATATAGTTTCGCGACCTTTCGTAACTCGTTGGATCTTCACCACCTTCATTCACACACTACACCTTGCTCTAGAATTGGTCTCCGTCACCATCAAGGCATCTTGCAGTACCATCCTCACATCTTCGACTCCACAGCATGGCCTTTCAGGATGCGTGGGTAGTCGACAAGACCATGTTTGATTACGTGAGCCAGGGTGGCGGCTGCGCCTGCTGCGGCATCACGAACGCCATGATGAACTGGGACAAATTCCAGCAGTGTTCCGACTGGGGTACACACCGCCCCCTACCAATCCTTTCGTCGCCGTCAGTTCAATGGACCAGGCGAACGATTACGTTTCTATTAATCCTGACCATGGTTTTGCTAGACACGGACGACGAACATCGCGAGCTGTTCTCACCTTGGCCGACCTTTATTCACGAAGATGTCCAGACCCAGCGATGTATCATTCGAGCCTCGATGAAGCAGCAACTGTCGTCGTACGCGTCATTTCGAGCAACCCACGGCGACTCGTTCAAGTCGTGGCTGGCGGCGTTGCCGCTCTCTGCCAAGCAACGGTGTGCTGTCTCGAGTTTCTTTGCATGCTCGTGCATATGTACTGTACAGTAAATAATTCATACTCACGATTGAAGTTAGAGCATTTCAAGTGCCCGAGAGCGAGGTACTTCATTACGTGGCAGCCCACGATTGCAACGTTCACGGCCCGTATGGCATCGTACGTCATTGACATACACGTGCATGCTTCTATAGCTCGATTGTAGGTCATATATTCGTGGTTTGTAGGTACTTAACGCAGTGACCGATCAAATCAAACAATTCCACGCCACCAACTACCTAGACGGCCGACACCCTGCCGAAATCTACTTGGAAAAGCACCTCCACGTACTGAATCGTGACATGTCTGTCACATGACGACCTTGCCATGTTAGTACGAAAAAGGCGCGTTCACAGTGTCCAGCACGTTCATGGCATCTGCTGAGCCTTTTCTGTCTTGTCTGTCGTACCTTGGGGGCCCCCGTCTCTTTCCCACGCCCCCCAACCCCCCCGACGAAGAAGGTAGAAGTACCTAGCTTCCTGCGGCATATTTTTTGTCCTCAAGTTGGGATGATTTCGCACGACGTCAACCGTAGACGGCGGCAACACGACCACCCCGTCGACTTTGGAACCTCCCGTTAAAGGGAGTACGAGTACAGTTGACCACGTCGTGCAGAGTTTTCGGTCGGATCGGCGCCTGCTTCGCCTCGTGATTGTGCGTAGCTTTGCCGACATACTGCGTCGCAAGTACCTTCGTGATGTTGTCCACAACCTCGACGAGAACCAGCATCAGGCCAGCCTTGACAACACCAACGACGACGATGCTGCTGACAACAACAACTTAGACGGGTGTTGATATATATATATACTTCACCCGCACATGGCCACAATCCTGTATATATCAACGTACGAATATGCACTACTAAAGTTGCCCTTGACCTATGTTACACGTTACTTGTAGTACAACCTCAGTAGCTACCAGTAGCTCCTACCTTTGTAGTAGCTACCATTGTACTAATAGCAACCTTTGTACTATTAATAGTAGCTACCATTGGAGTACTAATACCGGTACGTTTGTACTCCGAAGTACTAGTAGCTACCTTTGTAGCTTGGCTTGTCGCTTGAAGTGTACTTTTGGCACGCTCACAACATGAAACAGAAAACAACACTGGACGATTTGCATGCATGTATTTGTGTGTGTTTGTGGATACTACTAGGAGGATGCTACAGTACTACTACGTACTTCGTACTACTATACTAATACTAGATGTCCTTCTTGGGGGGGGGGTTGGTTTACTCGGACTTGACCGCTGTCGCAGGAGTGTTGTTTGGTGGTGTGACGCCGTTGTTGTTCGAGGGTTGGCTGTCGAAATACTTGCGACTTTCTTCGAAAAATGCGTTCGGGTGGTTGCCCACGCCGTCCGAGTTGGCTTTGGGGTGCATCGCTTCAAAGTGCCGCTTGCATGCGACTTGGAACTGCTTGGCTTTGGCCAGCTGCACGATCGCTTCCTTGTCGATCTCGCCGATGCCGCGCAAACTTGCGCGCAAATGGTGCTCGTCAAAGTGCCGAAATGGACAGCCTACGTACAGTCGCCATGAAATATATATATATATATAAACACCGAGGAAAAACAACAATAGCAATGCACATGGACTCAAAAGTTCAGGCCATTACGTCAGAAATCATCGCCCAGTGCTCACGCATGCAAGTGCTCATAGAAGATATCTCGACGAATAGCAAGCACCACACAACCAAAAGGCACTAATATATATATATATATATATATATATATATATATATATACTCCACAAAGAAAAATTAGAGCTTAACTTTATTGTCGATTTGATATACAAATTTGGGGAGGGTTTGGTGCAATCGAATAATCGCGCCGACCAAACCGATCCAGAATCGATCTGATTGGTTGAATTTCATTGAGAAATGGGTTTTGATTGGCTAATAATGTTGAGCTCATCTGAAGTAGCCAATCAAATCGATTGAAATTCCAACGAGAAACCACAACACGAAATTTCACTCGAAAGCACAATACTTCGTTTTGCAACTGTTTTGCCTCCTCCCCATTATCCAATTTTGGTAACGACTACACAAGTCACTGAAATACATGATAAACTTGCGTTTTTGCCAAATGTTCACGAAAGAATATTACCCCTCCTTTGTAATATTTCAGCCAATTATATAATAAATTTCAAAGTCTACATAAAAACTCACCGACTCACGACTATCACAGACTCACGACTATATATATATATCAACCCAACACAAACACTAGACTGCAAGTAACCCCGACCTTTCGACTCTGGCAGGGCTATTCAATATCATTGCGTGATGGCATGTCTATATAATACACATCAAGCCATCCCGTCGCCACAATCAAATCATTCATTCCACACTATAATTCACTTGAAAGCTATTTCGATTCTCGATACATCAATACAAGTTGTATATGAAAGAAAGCTATCTCGATTCTCGATACATAAATACAAGCTGTAACTCGTACGTACCGTGGTATTCGCCTTGTTTGGGCGGGTCGGACGTGATGATTTTCATGCAGTTCAACGGGGTGTAGTCTTTGCGCTTGCCTTCTTTGCCGTAGTTGTGTCGGATGTTGTACGCGTACTTTTTATTGAAGTCGTCGACGTTGATCTTTTTGCAAAACTCTTTGCGCCAAAACTCAATTGCGTCGTCCAGTTGCAGCCCCATGCCCTTGAGGAACAGTCCGTACTGCATGCGGCCGCCGTGCTTGAGGTGGCTCTGCGTCGTAAGCGCGAGATGGAGCGACTTCATGCACAGCGGCATGGACGTCTTGGACAGGCCGTCCACCATGGCGGCGGTGATGGAATTACCGGACGCAACCGGCGCGGTCGAGTAGTCGGGGCCGATGTGGTGCTTGGCTAGGTTCTTGAGCACTGGCATCAACCGATCGTCCCGGGAGGCGGCTGACCCGCCAAACTTTCGAAACGCCACGGCTAATTGTTTGGACAGCTACAAGTAGGAAACATATAAACCAGTCTTGTCGATTTGATAGTACAAATTTGGGGAACCAAACCGATCCAGAATCGATCTGATTGGTTGAATTTCATTGAGAAATGGGTTTTGATTGGTTAATAATGTTGACCCCGCCGAAAGAACCAAACAAAACCAATGAAAATCCAAACAAAAAACAACACAAAAAACAAAATTCAACGGAAAACAAAAAAAAAAAAAAAAAAATAAGGCAAGAAAACCGGAATAAACGCAAAATAAGGGAGGAACTCAAATAACGGGACAAAACAAACACCAAAAGAAAACCTTTTTACTACTAGTACATACAAATATAAAGAATCGATCGATACATTTGGTGATTCAGCGCAAAACTCAGCCAAAATATTTGGGTAAAAGAAAGATAATAATAGTGTTTAAGTAAAACAACAAAAAAAGGAGCAAAATGAATGAAAAATCAATCAAATGTCGAATTCAAACCAAGTGAATTACGAACCGATGACCGAAACCGAGCGTAGAGAATCGACACCAAGTGGTCGAAGGGTACATATGCGATGCCGCCCTGGAGGTACACTTTGCGCGATCCAATCTATCACGGGTGGCATGAGAAACGCGAAAGCAGGAAGGGCGTCATGTTGTACGAGGTCGATGGCTTCCGTGAACGGAACTTTGACATGCACGTCGAGGTCTTTGTACGCTTCCTTCATGTCCGTCATGGTGGTTGCGCGGACGGTCTTCAACTTTGGCGCCAACGCTTTCATTTCGTCTTCGTCGACCTAACATGGACGCATGAGATGATCGATCGAGGTTTGGATGATGGGGTGGATATGCCGGGTACCTGTTCGTAGATCAATCCGTTTGTCCGCATAAAGTGCATCTTGTCCTCGCGGGTCGCGCGATCCAACCGGTGCTTGAACAAGTAACTCTCGTGCGCGAGAAACCACCGCCGCAACTCTTCCGTGTGGCAAAACGCCATGCGCAGGATGAAGTGGGACAGCTGATCCTTCTCACGGTCTTCCGACGTGCGCATGGGAAGGTACATGTTCAACGCCTTGTCCACCTTCACCTCTGTCTCGCGCGGGTTGCCACCACGCACGCGGTGCATCTCGACCGTCTTGAGCACATGCAACCGATCGATCGAGTACGATTCAAATTCTTCCAGCGTCACTTCCACCACGGGAGCATCTTGGTACATGGAAAGCGCGTAGCGGTAATGAGCTGCGGACCGGCGCTGCACCTGCTGCCGCGCATTCGACTTGTTGCCCACGTTCAGCATTATCGTAAAGTTGCCGCCACTTTTTCGCGACTCCAGAGGTTTCAACTTGGATTGGTCAAAAATAGATTTTTTAACAACCAATGATATCACATTAGTTAAATCATTGGTTAAAATGAATGGTGGATATTGTTACAGGATTGGTCAAAATTACACCACGCGCTTTGCATTAATGCTAAATTGACGAATCAGATGGGTGTATTAATCGAACATTTACGTTTATGATTGGATAAAAAGCGTCCTAAGATTCCACCAACCACATGTACTATGTGGGTTGCGACGCCGTTTGGTCTGGCGGCACTTACCACCACGGAAGCCTGGGAGTCGCTGCCCAAGGTGACCGTCAAGTTCCCGTGGGGCATCGGCTACCTGCAGCGACGTATCGTGTCCACGTCCCATGCCTTTCAGGTCACATGCTTTGCGTTGCCGCGGCCGTTGGAGCGGTTCACGCTCACCGTGGAGCTAACCGTCTCGTTTGCCGCATTGCGTGAACGCATCCTCCGCCACTTAGACATGCCACTGCTGCTCGTGGACAACGTCGTGGTGATGCAGCCGCTCTTCGGTGGCCCCGACGACTATAGACTCTCGCCACCCAACCCCGGCCAACTCGTGTTTACGTCGTTGCGACCACTGCTCGTCACCATATTCCCCACAATCAAGCTCACCAAATGCTCGTCTCTGCTTCACATCGAAGCCAGCGACAAGGAGACCGCCCAAGCAATACCTCCAACTGCTCCATCTGCTCCATCGACAGAATATCACCCGACTACACCACCTATCGATGTGAATCCTCGTGATAAGCTATCAAGTACTACGAACAATCGTCGTGCTGCTGCTGCAACATCGGAAAATCCAACGACCCTCGTATCGCCTGTAGTAACCCAAATCGGTCGTGGAACCGGCTGTGTAACAGGCGCTGAAGGACGACTGACCAGCGGTTGCAAGTACTGGGAAGTTCGCTTGGATACAACGCTCCTCGGCGACGGAATTTTTGTCGGTGTCGCCACCGTCGACGTGCCGCTGAACTCGACCGTGGTTGGTACAGACACTTTCTGGGGTTTCGCCGCCCATCTTGGCAAGAAAGTCAGTGTCACGTTAGAGCCGTATGGAGGTCCCGAAGCTGTCTGCGTCCAAGGCGATGTCGTCGGTACTTTGTACGATTCTGAGTTGGGTCTCCTGAGTTTCTACCGCAACGGTCGACCTCTGGGACCTGCGTTTCGGCATCTATACTTTCGAGGGTTCTGTCCTGCGTTCGCCACGACCAACGTGGGGCTCCGCTTCACGCTGCTTCCTGGCACGGTGCCGCCTTTGACGGCCGAACTCTCGTAGATGAGCGAGTGACCATGACATGCCAGTGTGTGTGCTACAAGAGTCGGGAACTTTGTCTCGATTTTTTAAAGTTAAATACAAGAAGCAACCAGTTAGACAAGTACTTGGAATCTCGTCGTTTTTTTAAATATTTTGGGGAAAAACCTCGCTCCGTCAATGAAATGGGCCAAATATTTGGACGCTTTTCACCGACAGGGTCAATATTAATTGTGAATTTATACAAAAACGAAGCTTAATTTAAGTGTCATTTATTTTATTCGCGTGTTTGCAACTCGGTTGTCAATCGCACACGGTCGTCGTTTGACCGCAATGACCAGGACGAAACAAGAGCACTTCAATCTGCCATGGTGCTGTCCGTGCGGAACCTATTTGTGGGCGGCGCAGCCGCTTTCGCCGCCATGAATCATGCGAGTCGATGCGGCGACGAGACGTTGAGCCTCCTCCAACGGTATGGCGGGGCCTGCCAAGCGCGCAACATCCCATTGTCCACACGATGGTGTTCCGTGACGCCGTGTCGGGACTTGTTAGCGCGAGTGACGAAGCGCGGATGTCGCAACAGCAGGTTCATGCGCGTGATCGCTCGTTGCGAAGGCTCTGCTGCTGTGAACGAAGAGGACGATCTCGACGGCGACGGCGAGAGCGACTTTGCCTCCATCCGCCGCGAGGCGCAGAACGCCGGCAAGTACGACAAGGATGCACTGACAAAGGAAGCATTGGACAAGAAGATCCTGGCCCAGTTCAAGAAGAAAGCCAAAGCAAAGGCGGGTTTGGCCAGGAAGAAGTTGAAGAAAGCCGCCAAGGCATTGATGCCCGTGATGGCGCCGCCGCCGCTTCCTCCACCCCCCGTCGACTCGTACTATTCCGACCAAGATTACGCTGATGACTTGGATGACTCACACTCGAATGATGACGACATCGGTGATGACGACGAATTCGACCAATACGACTTTGGTAACTACGACCAATGGGACGTCGGTGACGACATTGGTGACGACAACGGCGTGGAGTATGACGTTATCAACGACCATCGGGACATTCAGAACGGTGGAGTGCGTGACACGAACGCGTTGACGGACGATGCTGCACTCGCCAACAAGATCAAAAGAGACTTTGACCAACGGATTCGCAGCATTGTGGACCAGGAGAATCGCGCCATTGTCATAGCCTTCCGCGGCAGCGCCGACGACGTTCATGCGGACATGGATGACGACGATGACGATGACGATGATGACGATGCATGATAAACCCGAGCTGGTTCCATGCAGTTTAAAGTCGTCGGTAGTGTGGTCATGTAATATTGTGCGTTAACGTTATAAACATCCAAACTACGCGCCGTTTGTCTAATCAGTATGGAATCACACTGGAATTCTGATTGGATAATTTTACTTGTCCGTTCTGTAAGAGCCAATCAAATCCACTCAAAATTGGATTACCCAATACCGTCGATTATTCATGATTCGATTCGACGGATCCACAATAAATGCAGTCCAAATGTTGTTTTCAACACATCATACTGGGAACAGATTGTGTTGCATTTTCCATGTCGTTTGGTAGAGTTTACAGCACGCGTGTGTACCCCGATACTGTAAGTAATCGTTCCCTGTTTCATGGGATATCCAGTCGTGGGTCCACCGATCTACGCAAGATCAAACTCGGCCTTGAACGCCTGGACAAACGCATCGGACACGTTGAAAGGCCCCAAGTCCCGCAAGCACTTGGCCGCCAGCTTGGGGTTTTCGCGTTGCAAAAACGCGCGTTTCACCGCGACGAGTCCCTTCCACTCGTTGGTTTCGCCATCGTCCACGTCTTTCCACAGCCGCCACGCGCTCTTGATATACCCCTGCGCTTCCAACAGCACCGCCAGTTCGACTTTGACGGCCTTGGCACCTTTTTCTTGCTTCAAATAAGCCAAGTACAACGCAATCGCAGCGTCGGGGTCCGTGTAGACAACGCTGCGCGCTTGATACAGCAGCACTGGGACATGCGCAGACAAGTCCGTCGTGACGAGTGTCGTGGCATCCACCGCATGGAACGTTGCCTTGGCGTTGTCCATATCGGCATACAAGTAGCTGTTGAGGACATGCCACAACCACGTGGTATACGGAGTGGAAGAAGTGGCGTTGCTGGCATACGACTCCAGCCACGTCTTGGCTTGATGGAGCAACGATTCGTCGGTTGGCGCGATGGCGAGGCGCTTCAGAAGCGCCATGGCCACGAGAAGAGGGGCCAATGAATCCACCGGGTGCAAGTGAAGCCACTTGCGGACGGCGGCATCGGACGCATGCCATGACCCAAACAATTGCTCGACCGACTCGATCTGGTATCGGAGCAGGGTTGCGTCGTAGGGCAACACGGACGATGGTACCGACGACGTGGGTGAGCAACTGAGGGGACCTACGAGTTTACCAAAGTGCAAGCTCGACTGGGCCAACGCCAGCCATCCATTCGGATCCTTGGGGAACGTAGTCGTCCAGAAGTCGCAAATGCGCTTGCATTCTGCACCCAAGTTGAGCTTTTGATACAGCGCCACCAACGGTCCACACAACGCTTGAGTCATCGTTGCTTCCGATGGACTCCACCACATCGATGCACCGCCCAACGTCAACATGACGGTCAAGATCGCGTCCGACTTGCCCGGGTGTGTCAGCAACAAGGCTTGCAACGACTCACGACTGGCGTCCACGTGGCCCAACTGATGCAGCAACACACTCCGTGTCAAATGAACATGCACAACGCCACTGTCCGTCAACGAAGCGGGCAGGTCTTTCACAGCTTGGTCCAACGCAGCCAGCGCTTCCTTGTCATGCCCCCCTCGACCCACGAGCACCTACAAATGTCGTCACGCCTCCTGCATCCAACTGTGTCATGCTACAAACCGTCGCTTTCAGCAACGACACTTGGGGCGACGACTTATCAAGGGCATGCAAGGCCGTGTCGGCGAGATCGAATTGCTTGACGTGAATCAACGCTTGCACGAGATTGCGAGTCACCCCCGCCACGAACAAAACGTCATTTTTCACCAACTCCAACGCCGATTGAAACGCGGCGACTGCTTGTTGGAACAGTCCCGTGCGCATCAACGCCTACATGATTGTCCACACGTCAGCAAGCAAACAAAAAAGACTCGCCGTGCTGCATCGTTTAATATGGACTCGTGATCATGCAAGTTGACGTACCACGCCCAAGCTGTTGATGGCTGCAGGATGCCGGGCATCGCGCTCGTTGTACTTTTTCAGGGCAAACAACGCCTGGTCCAGCGACCCCGTCCGACTCAACAGCGCCGTGTAGGCAAACCCGTGCAAAATGTCCAAATCCAGGCGCAGCTCCATCGCACAAGTAAACGCAGCGTGGGCTTGCGCGGGATCTTGGTTTTGGCACTCCATCAGTCCATTCCCGAGCCACATGGCTGGGTGGTTGGGGTTGACGCCTTGGAGACTCAAAAATGCCTTTTGCGCCAGAGCTATGTCCAATACAGTCAAATAACTCGATATTGTGAATTCGCTATAAACTTGCAAAATTCGCGTGGTTTGTCTTATCAACATTGAATCACGCTGGAGTTGTGATTGGTTGAATATACTTGTCTTTTCTGTAAGAGCCAATCAAATCCACTCAAAATTGGATTAGCCAATAGCGGCGATAGTTCGTGTTTCGATTCGGCGGCGAGATCATTCGATTCGACGAGGTATGGAAATTCGTACGGAATCCACAATACATCAACACACTAGTTTAGGCGAGGAACAGTCAGTTTACAACCACCCTAAAATAAACACACATTGTCTCCCCAGTACACGTTCGACTTGGTGAAAAAAGGGGTAGAATTCCCACGACATGCAATACAGCAACACTATATACAGTGACGAGCGAACGAACGAACGAACTTACCGAGATGGCCCGACTGGAGGTAGAGCATGCCAAGGTTGGCCCATGCCGCATCCAAATTCTCCAACTCGATCGCTCGGACAAATGCAAACTGCTTGAGCACGATGTGGTCGTGCACCGCGCCCAGCGCATTCCACACGTTGGCGTCGTTGGGATTCGCTTGCAACGACTGCGTTAAGTACGACCGCGCCGTCGTCACGGGCGACAAAGTCTCGGGCGGGTACGCCGGTTGGTGCTGCAAGCTCCATTTGGCCATGGGCACATTTTGAAGATAAGCCCGCGCTTGGGCTTGGACCCAGTAGCCCACGCCCACATCGAACAACGCCATGGCGTCGTGGAGTTGCGCCGACAACGCTTTCAGGTACGCGTCCGTGCCTTGTTGCAAAAACGACAGCCACGTGTCGTCCACAGGCAAGTAGAACGCAAACAGGTGGATGTCCCCCACCAACTTGTACAGGCTAGTGGTGGCATCGTTGTCGTCATCGTCGCTTTGGGAGGTTTGATCCAAGTACGTGCAGAGGACCGTCGACGCCTGCTTCAACTTGTCGTGGCTGCGGCCATACAAACCCTGTGCACACAACGTTTTTGCCTGTGTAAACAGAGTTTCGGCGAGCAGCTTGTGCACCGCCGCGCCCACGTTGGTCTGGTCATTCGAGGTCGTCGTCACGCCTGCTTCCACGGCCGTGGTTAAATGGGCCAATGCTTCGTCCAGCAACCCCAACGACAGCTCGATGCGCGCCAGTTCACACAGCACACTAGTACTGGGGAGATTTGTTGCATCATCTGGGCTCCCGACCAACGACAACGACTTGGCGTACGACTTTTGCGCGGCCACAATGCGTCCAAACACTTGGTACACGTGGCCGAGCGCGGCCCACAACGACGCATTGTGCGGGTCGTGGCGCAGCAGTTTGTGCAGATGGGCGATGGCGGTTTCGTTGCCATGTGTGACATCGTGCTGCGCCAGTCGAAGCAGCGCCCACGGCGCGTGGACGGGCGTCGCAGCCATGTCTGTCCACAGCTGCACGGCGCGCTCATAGTTGGTCGCGTACAACGAGTCGGTCAAAGCGAGACCACAAACTTGGCACGACGGGTCCAGCGATAACGCTTTGAGAAAACACTTCTCCGCTCGAACAGGGTCGGCCGCCACATCGAGGTAGTACGTACCCAGCCACCGAAAGATCACCGCCTCGTGGGGGTTGAGTTTCGCCGCGCCGACCAGTTGGGCCACGCAGAACGCCTTGTTCGTTTGAAAGTCGCCACCCAAGTCCCAATACACCCGCGCCAGGCGGTACTTGAGCGCCCACGTCACGTCAGGATATGCCAGTCCAGCTTCCAAAATCGCTTGGGCCGCGGCCAAGTCCCCTTGGTGGTACGCCAGCCATCCCTTGGCGGCGCAATACGCCGCAGATTCTTGTGGTCTACATAAGAGCAACAATCGGATGTTAGCATACATACAGTAGCACACACACATACATAAAGAAAACGATACATTGTTTTCAACTGGAATAATCGAGTCGACGACGTTCGATATGTGTAGGAAATATCAAGTACATATCTTGCCGTCGTCACCATATATGCAGGATACATTTTTGGAGTCACATATCAATCAAAATACACCACAACAACACCGACAAGGGGAGTCCACTACAACTCTCCAGGAACGTACGGAAGGAACTGCATCGTGGACGCGGCGTCATCAAGATTGCTTTGGTGAAGATGCGCTTCCGTGAGACCAATCACTGCGTCCGGAAGGAACGGTTCGTGCTCGATGATGCCTTCGTACACCATGATGGCATTGGCCCAGTTGTGTTGGGCAATCAGCGCCCTCGCTTGCAGGAGATTCATCGCCGTGTCCGAATACCTAGGACACATCACACATCAAAGCTCGTACAGGGAACCAAACACTGTAAAATGACAGGTCCAACGTTGAATCTTCACTCGCATCACTCGTCACCACCAAGGCTCGGCAGGATATTATGCAGCAAATGAGAAAGAATTTGACAATTATTTCGGCAGCAATGTCATTGTACTCATGTCACGTACGATCGAGGGGATGTGCCGAGAGTGTCGAAGCGACATTGCACCGCATCTTGAGCCGCGCGGATCATGTCGAGACAGCGCTGGGGATCGAATGTGGCGGACTCGAGCGACAGCATCGCTACCACGACTCGAGCTTGAATGTGTTCTGGGATACTTGCGACTCCTTGCAGGATGCTCGCAACCGCCTATGTGGACCATAACAAGTGATGTAACCAAAAACACGAACAACTCCACTGGAATCGACTACCTCGGGGAACTGTCCAGCGTTCGCTTGGTCCAGACCACGATAGAGGTGCACCAATGGACTCGTCGTGCTCGACGCAGTTGATTTGAGCACCGCCAGACATTGCTCCTCTTCGGCAGGAGACAGCACTTCTACACAACCCCGTTCATATTCAATCTGCCCGCAATTCCCCCAAAATAACAGACACAACACATAGTGACATATACACAACATTGTTTATGTGGATACAACATAGAAGGATGTATTATATTTCAGGGTGGAAATAAATAGTAACAACAAAAACATAAATATTAATGGTACCGGAATCGTTATCTTCGATTCGAAGCAGGCGCACTTCCGCCGCGCGTTTGGCGCGCGGACACGCACGGGTCAAGTGTGCGGCCAGCGCGTCCAACGCTTGTCGCGCGGCTGGTTTGGCATCACATGGGGCTTGCTTCACCTTTCTCCACGCATTGTCCACAGCGATGTCAATGGCGGCCGCAACATCAGAGCGCAGGCTCGCCGCCGCGGAAGGGGGAGCCCACGGCATGTTCTTCGCAGCGTCTTCATCTTGTTGGATATCTTCGTCGGCCCAAGACAAGGACGGGACCAACCGCACAATGTTGTCCAAGATGATGTCGACACTGTGGAAAGGCCCGACCGTGCGATGCGTCTACGAGTTAGCAAATTCTAAAATGAGGACAAAAATATGTCGAAAAAGTTTGCGCGCGAAACTTCCATACTTGGACCAAGTGTAACACGGAAATCCAAATTTGAATTTCGGACGGGACGTCTGCATTGGGAAACGCGCCGAGGAAGAGCGCGGGTTTGTCGGCCACGGACACCACGAGTGGATGCCATGCATTCAGAGCCTAAGGGGGGATATCAGGAACATGTATCATGCAATACGAGTACTTTAGGGACGAGTGACGCGGCTGTGGCGGTCGTGGCAAGGTCGGAGACGACCTTTTGACATCGATCCCACTTTTCGTTCCTGTATAGTCGAGATGAGAAATGACAAAGGAAGGAGCAATTGGATCGGACTTGATCAAGATCGCAGACAATTTTTCCAATGGTTCGATCGCTTTTGCATGAGCATTTGTCATCTCATACACTTCCAGCAGTCCCTACACTCAGACATGCATGTGAAATACGACCAAGCGTGGACGAGAGTATACATGTACCTTCCACACAAGTGGCATCTCAGGCTGAAGTTCGACGGCGCGACGATACGTGGTTTCAGCCAATGTTGCCTAAGTGGAGGACGAAAACTTCAAAGGTGAACGTTGTCGTGATGGGATGCGAGCGTACGTTCTGCAAGTGGACGAGGCACTTGCCCTTGACCATAAGAGCCTGAAAGTTCATGCCGTCCAAATCCAACGCTTTGGAGCTGGCATCCAGCGCATCTTCATATGCCTCGTCCTTAAGCTTGAGCTTCGCTTCGTTCAGGTAATGCTTGAGCATCGTTGTGGTCAATGTGGAGAGTACGGTAGTAGTACTATTAATAGTTACTAAAAAGAAGTAGGAGAAAAAGTATGGTCCTGTTTCTTGTACCTTATTAGTAATACTATTCAATATATTTCAGCGAATCGAACACATGGGACAAGTTTTTGACGTCTTCCATTGGACAGTAAAATCTATAATTCGACCAACCCCAATCGACCGTTACGATCTTCCTATTGGTTCTTTTTCGCGGCATCACCTTTCTTTCCCTTCTTCGAGGAGGATACCGAAGGGGTGGTGGGTTTGGCGACAGTAGCAGCAGGCGGGGCGCTCACGGGTTGGGCTGTGTTGTGCTTGACAGCTTTGCGGCCAAAGAGGCCAAAACAGCAGCAGCAGGTCGCAAGGTACAACGTCCACGAGATCACCTCAACGACCACGCGGTACGCGGCAAACGCCAAGGGAAGGGCCAACAAGAAGATGGTAAAGTCCACAATTTGACGCGCGTACTTGGCAATGCGGGGGTAGAGTTTCTTCAGTCGGCCAATGCACCACTTGCGCGTCATGCGGAAGCGTTGGTCGGCCGTGTTGAGCACACGTCGCGCGCTTTCCACAAACTTCGAGTATTGTTCCTGCAAGGCGGGGGCATGGGCGGCGTAGTGCGGCGCGGCCGCCAGAACCACTTGGGCCACGACTGGGTCCACGTGTTGGGCGGCATGCTGCTTGTACAATGCGTGCGCGGACGTGGACAACGTCGACGCATGCTTGAGGGCTTCCAGCGTGATGGGATGGACGTGGTTGTCGTAGATCTCAATAGACTTCGACTTGGCCAGCGCCACGTAATCGTCCGAGTGCTCCAACGTGTTGGCGACGTGGTCGTAGTACGTCGAGAACACCGCTTGCCAGTTGATGGCCGCGTCCGCCTTCTTCACGTCCTCTTCCAGGTCGACGATTTTCTGCTTGGCATTCTTGAGTTGGGTTTGCAACGTCGCGATTTGACCCAGTTTGGTTTTGGTGGCCTTGACTTCGGCCTCCAGCTTGGAAATGTCGACTTGGTCGGCGGCAACTTGGAGCTCCAATTCGGCTACTTTGTCCTTCAAATCCTTGTTCTCGGTCGCCAACGACGTCGCTTTCGCCTGCAACGTGTCCTTCAACGCCACCAATTGCTCCGTCGTCGCCGACGTGTCCGCATGCACGTTGCCCAGTTGCGCCTCGAGCTCCGAGTTGCGTTTCTTTAACCCCGCGACTTCCAGGTTCACGTCGTTCAACTGCGTCGTGAGCGACGTCACCACCCCTTCCACCGACTTGAGCGTGGCCGTGGCCTGCACTTTGTCGGCCTGGCGGCTTTCCTCCGCTTCCCTCGCGGCCGCACTGATGGTCTTGAGGCTCTTTTCCAAGTTGGCTGTGTTCTCCTTAAACGTGCGCTCAGCCTTCTGGGATGCTTTCCGCAGCGCTTCCAAATCTTCTTCCAGCGCAACCACTTGGTCGTGCTTGGTGCCCATGTCTGCTGACGACACCTTGAGTTCGTCGACGACATTCAGCAGGGCTGCCACTTGCTCTCGCTCCTGTTTGTACTTGGCGTCCAATTCTTCATTCGCCGACTTCAAACTCTCAATCTCTGCCGCCAGTTGGGTCAATGCCGCCCCGTCGCTGCCGACCGCCGAGGCGTCTGTGTTGGTGGCGACGTCATTGGCCGACGCCATTGCTACGGCGGCGGCGAGAGCCACAAGAATCGAGGTCACGCGCATGGTTGTGCTTGAAGTGTGTGGCCAAAACGACAATTGGCCACGTGGAGGAACAACAAGCAGATAGATCCCTTGGAAAGTGATGATCTTCGAGACTCTCTCTCATATTGAGCAGAAATGTCGAATTCGGGAGAGGCTGAATGCATGTAACGACTATTTTGTATGCAAATTTGAGAACTCTCATATTTTCGAAGAGAGAGTCACAACCCCTGCCTGACGCCATGCCAGCCCCAGGTTTGGATTGGTGGGCTGAAACCTCTGAGTTTACATACTCCCTCGGATATATTTGTATACGGAGGTTGACCGTTTCAAACGGCAGTTACCAGGTAGTACAACTCACAGTGGACTTGCGCTACGAGTACAGCAAGGAACCATGTCTGCTTACGAACACGATGCATCACCACTTTACAACGTGGCATCGCACCATCATGTGTGAGGGTATCGCGGGATTCGATACCCATTGTGCTAGCTGCCGTCGCCTCCTCGTACAGTACAAAGTCGAGGCGTGTCGCACATAGTTCCTGATTCTCCGTCAATGACAATATCTTCATTTCTCCCTTGGATTTGGTTTTCAATGATCAAGTGCCAAACACGGGAATTGCGTGCGTACAGCTGTACTACATACCATTCTGTTCACATTCTGCACTATATGTACTACACCCTTCACGGTATACTGCATTGAACACAAACGCAACCAGTCGCCCTTACAATACTGAAGCAACGAACGACCTGTATAGTACACACGTATCATCTTCAACAGCATTAAACGGCGGCATCCTGTGCGCCAATGGACTGGATGACCCAGTATTGATTCTCTGGTAGGCAAAGGATTGTGTACCCATTGGTGCCTTCCATTTGGAAGCCATGGTCTCGCCGCTTGCCCTTATCAAACCACGACGCCAATGTATCAGGAAACCCCCATACGATCACTGCCGCCCACGGCACCGCCTTGTCGGCCACTTGGGACTTGGCGTACTCCAACGCAGTGGCACAAAACGATTCCGGGATCAGACCTCTCCATCGCACGCTAGTCGCGCGGTGCCTTTCCGCAGTCGTCGGTTCGTCGACGCCGGGAACGATGTAGCTGGACGCGTATTCGTCTGGACTGCTTCCCTGCAAAAGGCCATCGAGGCGACAGCACATCAGCCCCAGCCATTCGTGCACGTCTTGAATATGGTCTTTTTGGTCGGCAGTGGAGCCACCCTTGCCAGCCTTTGGGGGCGAAGATGACAGGGCATCGGGGAGCACGATGCTTTCAAACGAATGCACAGTGGCGCTGAGTTCCAGTCGCCGCCGTTGGGCAGCGTCGTGCGTAATGGATACGGTTTGCGCATGTCCATTCGAGTTCGTAGCACACACGAGCAAGTCGACTGGACCAAACCGATCTAAACATGCGAAGACGCGTGCTTTGAATGGGGAGTCGGACTGAAGACCATTGATCGAGATCGCGATGACATGCATGTTGCCGTGGGCAGACTTTTTGATGGACTTGAGACCAGGAGGAAGTGCGCTTGGATGCCCGACGAGACCGAATTGTGTGTACGTGTCATGGTCCAGTGACAGGACGAGGTCGCCTGGGGAGAACAGCACCGTCAGTGCCATACTAAGGGACTAATCAAGTTGATGCTTACCGCTGGGAAAGAGGGTCATGGTATTCGCGCCATCCTGCGGCGCATTCTTGAGGATGGCGTAGTAACATGTATCCGGGTGGGTGAGGCATTCCTCGACCAACTCGCGCGGACACAACCGAAGCGCGTAGAAGAATGAGCCTTGGCGAGAGAGACTGCCGACGGAAGAGGGCGTTGCGGTGGGCAAGAACACTTCCAGCTGCTGATTCAGAGGATGCGTCTGGACGATGTCCATGCCTGGACTCTTTGGATGCTTCCACGACGACACGTGCACCACATGACGGTTCATCGGCAGCTTCCCTGGCAGATCCATGGCTTTCGTGCCGAAAACGCGCTACCTAGTACTACAATTTTGTGCCAACCAAATCGCTTGATTTATACAATAAAATTCAGCAGCTACATAAATACATTAAAAATAACACAGAAATATAAGATCCTCGTTAGTATAGTGGTCAGTATACCTGCCTGTCACGCGGGTGACCCGGGTTCAATTCCCGGACGGGGAGATGTTTTTTCAAGTCATTTTTTCCCTTGATAGTTTGATGGACGAATATAATAAAACATAAAATCAGGAGCAGATCATTTTGATACTGACTGTAAGTAAATAAAAAACGAACAAAGAATCGAATCGCAAATTATAGAACACTTACTGTTAGTTCATTCCCTGCGAATGGCAAAGTCGAAAGTATTGCAGCAGGATAAACAGAAGCTAATGTATGGAACTATATTTGGAATGCGTTAAGTTATGCAATTTCGGCCCGGTTGGTGCACGGAAGCTTTGGCAGCAGCCCCCAAAGCGGCAAACACAAAGTCCATGAGCGTTTCATCAAACAGTATCGCATGGGTCCCTTGTTCTACGACCTGTAGCTGCGCATGAGGGAGCTCGGACACGAATTCTTCGGCGGCTTTCAGCGGCACGAGGGCGTCGCGGTCGCCGTGGAATACCCGAATCTTGGCGTGATGCAGTTGAGGCATATCAAAACCAAACCCTGCGGGGCTCTTCCCAAGACACAAGATTGCATCTTGAAGCACGTTGTTGGGCTCACTTTGAATCCGCTGCTGGAAGTCGTGGAAAGGTATCGCGTCCGAGATGTCCGCGTGAGAAGGACGGGGGTACTCGTCCTCGGAAGGCGTCGCGTGTCGCGAGCCCAGTGGCGCGAGAATGTAGTTTGGTTTGGCACTCATCGACGTCAAGTCGTTCGACACGTCTATGAGTTTGATGCCCGCGGAGAGCAGGATGGTCGGGCAATACGCGGCGACCTTCAACAGCGGCAACGTCCCTGGATTCTGAATGCCCACCCAAGGCGCGATGAGCATCACCGGTTGAATCAATCTAGACACGAACGATTCCTGCGCTGTGATCGCCAACGCGTAGATGCACCCGGCGGACTGCGCCATGAGTCCAAACCGCCCAATGTGGAGCATCGTCAAGAACTGCTCGACAATGTACACGAACGCAATCGGATGGGGAATGTTCGACGGGGCAACGTTGTCCGAGAGGCCGTAACCTGGTCGATCGATGCAGAAGAGACGGATCCCATGATTGAACGCGAGATTGTTGTACAAGCAGCTGTGGAAGCGATGGCCTCGCATACCGAGCAGACATATCACTGGAAAACCGCGCGGGTCGCCAACTTCGGCATAACTGACCTGTCGCCCGCACTGAAGCGTCAGACGCCGATTGAACTTCTTCGCATCCAGCGCAGGGCGCGGCAACGATGACCGCGTCGAGGTCTTGGTCGATGGCGCCATGGCGTTTTTCGAACAAAGCACGTCGACGCCGAAAGGTATTTAGTTAAGGGAACATTTCTTGCCATGGTTTTATCTAATTAGGGAGTATTGAAATACCCTACATCTTATTAATAAATGTTCTTGACCGAAATAGCTCCATATATTAATATAATATTAAAATAGGGTAACTGCCACTCAAATACCTTGTCAAAAGTAGAATTTTGATTGGACGATGCGTTTTCGATACTATTTTGAAACCGCATCGATCAAGCGACTACAACTCGTCGAAGCGTGCATCTAGGGAAGCCAACACATCTGCGATGGCCTCCACGACCATAGCCCCGACGACGGACGGCGCATAACGCCGAATCATGTCTTGTCTTGCCCGTTGTCCTTTCGTCCTCGCCTCCTACGCACCACAGCAGCGTTGCGTGTGGTATATTTGTTGAACCCGGTACCTCAGGATGCAGTACGACATGCCGCATCAGCGCTTTAAGATGAGGAACTGACGGTTCAGCCCATAGATGCCCTTGGAACGCCCCCGATTCCACCTGTACACACATTGACGTCACATATGCGACACAAAGCGGGGGTACATACCGGAACCAAGCCTTCAATGTCAAGTGGGTAGGAGTTTTCTAGTGTCATGTACTCGGTAGGTCCACTCCAGAACGTCGCGATGATCGGCAGCGCCATCGCCATTGCTTCCACATGCGGTCGACCCCATCCTTCCCCGCGAGATGGCAGGACAAACGCCGTCGCCGCCTTGTACAACGCCGGAAGCTGGTCCTAATGCAACATTGTGGGAATCCAAGAAGACTCCGAACAGCATGTTCGTACTTGGGGCAGATTGGGCGGCAGGATGTGAATGCGCGGCAACTCGTCCATCGACCGTCCTTCGGTCGTATCCAACGCGAACCGCTCCACGAGACTCTACGCCGTATATGTTCATATGGAGATGTCATGATGACATGTCAACATGGGAATGTCATCGTACGGCAAAGTCACTGGAACTGTGGTACGCGTTCGTAAGCAACACCAGCACCACGTCGTCGTCGGCCCTCGAGAACGCCGCCAAGTACGCCTTGAGCAACGATTTCCATCCTTTTCGCTCTTCCCACCTACATATACACACACCGTCATATCACCCACTAAAAACCATGTCAGGTAATCATGACGTTATCACTTCATCACAGATAACGCCATTCTTGTGATCGATCCTAGTATATCCGTCCAAGCAAGCCAAGGTATGTAGCTTCATTGGGACATCACGACTACAATAGACACTCGATCGTACTTGAAAATGGACAAGAACACCGTCGTGGCCTCTGTGATGCCGTCAACTACAAACACGTCATGATGACCTATCATTGGATCCATGCGACAGGGTAGTTGTTGTCTTACTTGGAAGCGGCGTCGCGGTATCTGGATCGAAAAACTCGACGTCGATGGCTTCTGGGACCACGACCACTTTGTTTGGGGGCACGCCGGCAGCCTCAAAGATCGACTTGGCAAACCTACAGACATGATATGTCAGCTATATCCAAACATGATATGTCACGGTGATGGCCAAAATGTATGTCACGATGAGTGCATCATACGTACATGGTGGGTACCCAGATTTCGTCCATGATGTCGTCCATGCGCTGAGCCCAACCAGACGGCAACCGATCGGTCTCAAACATCGTGCGGCCGATCGCGTACTCGGTGCCTAGGCATCAGTTGCTACATCGTAGGAGCATTAGGACGACGTCATGCTACCTTGAGGGGGACACAACGACGTCTGGTATCGAGGAGGATTCCACGCTCCGGGCTCGGAGTGACAGATGGCGATGGTTGGAGGCGTTGCACTCGGGGACGTGAACCAGTGCGACCGGAACAGCGCTTGGATGTCCGTAGGCAGCGTCGTCGAGAACGATGGGTTGACGGAATCGCCATGTTGGGTGATCCGCAGCGAAAATAGAGGCGACTTGACGTTGTCCACGGCACCGACAAACGAAATGGCTTCCGAGCAGTACCCACCGCCACTTAGGAACGGCGCATACCACTGCACGACAGGCGCTGTCGTCGACACTTCGTCAGCTAACACCTACGTACACGAGACGTGCAACGTGCTTAGGACGAGAGTTCTGCTAGTGGACAGATGTACTTGTGCACATGGAAGCAGCACAGACACTACAAGGGCAATGGATGTGATGGCGGAGGCGGCGCGCATGGTTTTCGAATCTGGCAGCATATCACTGTCAATGACACTTTTGCCTCGACAGTCCGGATAAATATGCGGATATGCTGTAAAGCCACCTTCCGATGGCCTTTTACCCAAAATTTGGCCAAACTCGGCGGCCAATCGATCGACCAATCAAAACCCAAAACCTGAATCAAGTGGCCAATCAAATCCACTCTTCGACCAACTCAACATTGAATTAGTGTGTGACTGGAACTAGTGTGACTTCTTACATACAAAAGTCAGTACAAATAATCGGTCGATAAATTTGGCGAATCCAATTTGGAATCGACTTGACAATAATACAGCATTACCGTTCACTCGACGGTAAATGCACATGACCGAACGCTCGTTAACACTAACGTTATAAGCTCTCTGTTAGCCCATAAGCATTTCACAAGGGCATGTGCATAAGGAAGCCCAGCGCGCCATCGACGACGACGCTATCTATCTACGCCGTCGTGTGATCTATCATCGGCATTGTTTTGCTACCTGTCCTCAGTCCCAAGTACCATCGTACACTACTATCGACAATAAAAAACGACTTTGCAAGTTATCATGCACGCCATGCCATTGTCACAGCTACTTAAAGGTTGCCACGGTTGCGTTCGGCAACGTTGCCAATGCTGTGGTGGGCGTTGGTCCATTCGCAGTGGAAGTTGCCTTCGCGGTCTGTCCGCTCATAGCTGTGTCCGCCGAAAAAGTCGCGCTGCGCTTGGGTCAAGTTGGCCGGCAGCGACGCGCGGCGGTACATGTCAAAGTAGTTCAACGAGCCAGAGAACGACGGCGTGGGGATGCCGCTGGCGACGGCCAACGACACGACACGGCGCCACGAGAAGTGGCGCGCGTTCAGTTCGTTCGCAAAGTCCGCGTCGATCAGCAACGAGTTGAGGGACGGGTCCTTGACGTACGCCGACTTGATGCGGTCGAGGAACGCCGCGCGGATGATGCACCCGCCCTTCCAGATGCGCGCGCATTCGCCGAGGTCGATCTTCCAGCCGTTCTGGACGCCGGCTTCGCGGATCAAGTTGAGGCCTTGCGCGTACGAGCAGATCTTGGACGCGTACAGCGCTTGGCGGACGTCGTCGATGAGTTGTTGCTTGTCCACCGAAGGGATTTCGGTGGGGCCGTTCAAGATCTTGGAAGCGACCACGCGCTGTTCCTTGAGCCCGCTGAGGTAACGCGCGTCGAGCGACGCCGTAATCGTGGGGGCGGCGACGGAGCGCTCGGCGGCTTCTTGGACCACCCAGCGACCTGTGCCCTTCATGCCCGTCTTGTCGAGGATCTTGTCGACAAGATACACGTCCTTGTCCGCACCGGCCAAGTCGTCCTTCTTCTTCAAGATGATGGCCGTGATTTCAATGAGGAAGCTTTCCAATTCGCCAGAGTTCCACTCTTTGAACACGTCGCCCAATTCAGCGTTGCTCAGGCCACCGGCAATCTTGAGCACGTCGTACGCTTCCGCAATCAATTGCATGTCACCATATTCGATGCCGTTGTGCACCATTTTCACGTAGTTGCCCGATCCGATTTCCCCGAGGTACGTCGTGCACGGACTGCCGTCCACTTGCGCGGCACACTTGATGAGAATGGGTTCCAACGCGTCAAAGGCTGCGCGGGGACCACCTGGCATGAGGGAAGGACCCTTGCGCGCTCCTTCTTCACCGCCCGAGATACCCATGCCGACAAACAAAATGCCCTTGGGTTCCAATTCCTTGGCGCGACGCAGCGAGTTAGGGAACCACTCGTTCCCGCCATCAACGATGATGTCGCCTTCTTCGCAGTGCTGGGAGATCGCGTGAATCGTGTCATCCACGGGCTTGCCGGCTTGCACCAAGATGATGATTTTACGGGGACGGGACAGCGACAGGACAAAGTCCTTCACGTCCTTGTGGCCCACAAGTGGGAGTCCGCCTTCGTCCTTGGCGCGTTGGACGGTGGTGTCGACCTTGTCGGGGGAGCGGTTGCACACAGACACAGAGAATCCATGTTCGGCCATGTTCAAGGCGAAGTTTTGGCCCATGACGGCAAGACCATACAGACCGACGTCGGACAAGGGGACGGACATTGTGGAAGATGGAAGAAGTTCAACGGAAATTCGGAAATGAGTCGAAGGAGGGAGGGGGTCAAAAGAGGCGTCCGGAAACTTATCCGGATAGAAGACTGAGGTCTACTAGTACAGCTTCGCTTGAAATCAGGCTTCTGGTCTAGATTCGCCTAAAATAGGAGAATTTGCCTATTTAACGCTCAATTTCAAGGCGGATTTAGCACGATACGCCGAAGTAAACTAGGAAGCTTCGAAATTGCATGGTCACGATCCTACTTTTATTGGTCGGCGGCACCATGTCACGAAGAATGCTCCTGTGACGCCTGGCGTAGGCTTTGCGCTGCTTACATCAGTCGACAATGTCATGGGGGCATGAGTTGGGACAAATAGCTAGCGGCCCCTTCCTTCGTATGCAGTCTATTATGTGGACGGAAGGCGAGGTATCATTGTGTTTGGTACGGATTGAGACGACGTAGCAATTGACTCCACGTTACGTCGTTGGATTGACGACGAGGGACATTTGGTGGTAGATGTGGCTGTTCCCTCTTGGATTGGCTAAAAATACGTTCATTCAACCAATCGAATAGTTATGATTTATCTACCCGGTGGGCAAAACGGTTTATCCCAGAATGAATCTCGGAGTTGAAGTCACCAGAACCTTTCGTCGGCTTTTCCTCTTGCGACCAAACCTTCCAACCATCCGACGCGATTCCATGGAATTCTCTGACAAAGACCGACAAGTCTACTCGGAACAGCGTCGCAGCATCATGGACATTTGGGCTTGGGAAGGCAAGCATTCAAATCATCGTGGTTATCGACGCGATGTTGTTGATTGTTGGATCTACTAAGCGTGGAATGTTCTTGTGGCTGAACGAACTAGATAATGACATTCATGCGAGGCCGAAATATCTGAAGTGGACGCAATTATGACTCTCATCAAGCACCTCCACGTTCCTGGGCATGAGAAGATGCTGATGTACATATTGGTCTGCACGCCCTCGTCCCACTGAAATGTTCACGGCCTTACTATGGTACACCTAGATATACCATGCATTGCAAATGTCGATTAACACTATATACTATTAATATTAATATTATAGTAGTAATTGCCAAGTCCATGGCGCCTACGGAAGGTAGGATGGATGATACCGTAAGGGGACGCACGCATCGAATACAGCATCACACAAAGCAACGGTTCTTGTGCAAACAACTGTAATCGCACTAGTACTACGTTGTACTAATATTTGTGTGGACGCAAAATGAAACGTAGCCTGTTGCACAAGATTCAAATGTCCTCGTCACCTCGTTGAAATGTCCCTTCAACGCAGTACCCCGTAGATTTATGTGTCATCCTCGTCTCCGACATCGGCGGCGTCCGTCGTCGCTAGTGGACTCACATTAGTATGCCGGCCCATCCAGCTCTGGTGTAGCCACAGCCCTCGCGACGGCACGGACGGCCCAGGCTCCGCTCGTCCTTGCAGCACATCCAGCATGAAAGATGGCGGCCGCGTGCCTTCGCCGATGGGTCGCAACGTCCCGACGATGCGGCGAACCATATGCCGCAGGAACCCCGTGCCCGTGATCTCGATGCACACGATAAAGTTGTCTGTGCCGCCGGGCGCCGGGTCTGGTGACACGACGTCACCGCTGCCAGCCTTGGACACATCGAGTGAAAAGTCCACCGATCTACTTGGCATTCTCAGCATCCAATCGACCGCCCACGGTACACATACCCCCACCCCCCCTCCATTCACGCAACAAAGCAGAACACTGCATTGCCAACACAAATACACATACACACGATACATAGCGTAGTCTATCAAAGTGCATATAATTCACCAAAACCACTGTGAATACAATATGGACACTCGGTTTACTAGTACTCCAAGAAGTGGCAACCACCTCGTCTAACAACAGAGATCGACTCGTGGACTAACTGCCACGCAACACCAACTAGTCACCATGGTACCTACCAAGCCATGACAAGCCCCATCCCCACCCTTTCATTTACACGAAGAAGACTTCTGCATCATGTCATGTCACTCGTTCGAGACGTACCGTCGGACCACGACGTGGCAGTCGAGAAGGGTCCTGGTGGTGTTCAAGTCGACGAACTCGTGCTTTTGAAGCCCCTGGGAGAAGGCTCGGAAGTCGTGGGTGCCGGTAATCAGGCCTAGCGCTTCCCGCATCGCCGCCAGATTTAGCGGCTTGCCGATGAACCACGCCGTGTGCAGCGTCGACGGATTCGGTCTCGGCCCTTGCTCGATGTAGTAAACGTACTTTTTTCGAGTGGATTTGGTGCGGCGGCGGGCGTCCACGGCGTCGAGAAGCACCAACGATTGCGCGCGAATGGAATCTGGTAGCCTACCGATCAATGGATGTGACGGACGGGACGATGGATGGATGCATCGTCGATGAGGATGAAGGAGGACGTACGCCGCGTTGAGCGCGACAAGCATCTCGGAAGTACATGGGTGCCCCTCGGGCAGGACAAATGTGCAATATTGCTATAGGAATCCACCACCAACCATATCAGCATCGGATGTGCATATATGGGCAATGGACGTACTTGGAGTGCATTTGTTCCCGAGTCGGTGCGACTGACGGACGCTACATTGACATGCTCATGCGGCCGGAATTGAGACGTCACGGCCGCTTCCACGACATCCTGAATACTTACAAGTTGAGGTTGTCCAGGTGGCGTCTTGCTTGTGATCGCCTTGGCGCATCGTAAGTTAGTCACGAACATGCACCTTCCTCCTCACGAGGAAGGTTAATGAGTAGAAAGCATGTACCTGGCGTTGCCAGCCCACGTAGCCACGACCGTAGTACGACACCATCATCAAGAACTTCCTTCGAACTGCCATCGATGTCGGTGGCGGAGGCGGCGCAACGTCGGTCATTTCAACGTGACCGGATAAACTGCGATGTCCGGATGTATTAGGGTATTTTTGGAATGAATTGCAACAAGTAGTCGCAATGACCAGAACTAACGAGTGCGTGCGATACAGTCCAGGTTGCGTCTATGATCTCCCCGCCAGGCTACAAGTAGGATGCATCATGCATCCAAGTCCGAGCATATGCTGCACTATATGAGTATTCGGACGACATGCTCAGTCCGTGGCTCATGTTTATGGCGACGCCTGCGGTACTGCAGCTCGCTATATCACCGCATTGAGCATCTCGCACCATCGACACCCAGCTTAATAAACGATGGCGTGGCTTGGAGTGTCCATTGTGAACGAGTGGAAGGTGAAGCTATGCATGGCAATGATCCAAGTGCCTACACGAGGAACGAGTTTGAAGTCAACGATTGTTCGGAGTATGTACAGTACTTGCCTTTTTACAGAGTGGTTTCCTCATGGATCGTATTGAAAAGAGCTAACGTACAGTTGTTATAAGTACTTCAACTTCATAGCCACACTGATGACCGTAATTAGAGCGAATTGAAAATTAGTGTGGAGCTAAGCATAGTGTGGTCCACACGAATACATCTGCGATGCAGTTCCCAGAGTTTGTGGTTGGAAATTATAGTGCGGATCAACAATACAGTACTTCGAAGTAAGGTGATTCATGTAATTCCCAGCCAGGTTGGCCTACTTTCTGAGTAAATTAGTACGTTACTAGTACTAGTATTATTAGGTGTTTGGGGTGCATACCGGTAGTGCGCGACTTGTTCCATTTCGTCGTTTTCGACGACATTGTGTTCATGCTTCGTCTTCAATGTTCGCTTCGACATATATATACATATTCATCGTGTCAACACCCCCCCCATTCTACTGAGTTCTAGTAGCTTGACACTACATGGGCCGGACTCGTGCGCAAACGTAAAGCCATTTACGTTAGGCCTGTGGTTTTACGCTTGGGTGAAGATGATGGAGGAGGGCTACATATCAGTGGCTGCATGTTTGCATCCTTCCAGTAAGTTAGCCTCACCATGAAAATTCTCATTATTCGATTGAAAGTTCAAATCCATGGATAACGTTACGTATGGGCACATTTGTCACATTATGTTTCCATGGGGGTTTCAAATCAGATTCTAGTATCTTATAGTGGCAGGTTGACGACTGCGACGCGTGGCATTAGCATTCCACATACAATTCCTTTGCCTAACCAAATTATAGTAATCAAATATTCGACGATGCAGGCTTCATGAACGAACGAACGAAAGGCAATGCAAACAAACACCTCTGATGTTGTGATGTAAATTGTTGCAGCGGTCGCGCGCTTCATGTCCTATATAACGTCACTCTGGATCGTCGTTGTACAGTAGCCAACGAAGTACAGTAGTAAACCGCTTCCATTATGTAGGAAAGTACTGTACTGTATGAGTATGAATCTACCGGGATTCGTTGATTCGAATCCCACAAGACCTAATTTCTGGATAAATACCTTCCAATAATAATGCACAACGACAATAATGCGACCGGATTGTGCTGCATTTGTGCGACTGCAATGCACCACCATACTTTGTTCGAGTTTGCACACCTCAGCACTCAACGACACTCGTGTCTTTGTGGTCTGAGTCGGCAACACAGGCCACTGCAAATCATTCATTCTTCCTAGGTACACTAACGTTTCGTGGTAAAAGTGAATGCCCCCGCCTGAAAGGCCGTGATAGATGATCGGGGGGAGCACCATCGCGTTCCATAAAGGGGAGTCGACCATGGGCAACCTCAACCAAAATGCTTGAAACCCACGAGGTTGTGTAGTTTGCCCGTTTTGAACTTGACGTCCGTTCTCAGACACCTACTAATACCGGTATGATCACACGATGATCACCATCTGGTTGAGGTATTGCTGTTGAATTCATCCCACTCTCGACCGGATCTGTGGCTGTGGCGCATTCATCCTGTCCAGAGTCCGTCGCTCGAGTAATGGTACCCCTCATCACAGAACCCCCCGTTCAAGAAGGCACGGTCAAGCATCAAGACGTCGTGGAATCAAGGACCAAGTCGGCGCAGGCGTGCTCTACTACTGCGAAATCCATGGCAGCAAAGTGTCCTTTGGAGAGGTGGACCATTATGAGTTGAAGTACCGATCCGAGTTGCTGTAGCTCGCCTACTGTCATCGTTTCGCCAATTACGGCGTGTATGATTGGTCCGTGAGGCCGTAGCGTTCCCACCCAGTGTCAACAATTGACTTGTGTGGTACTCCTTAATCTATCGAATGTGTAGAGGCAGCCAGAACTTCCCCCACGACCCCATTCTCGTTTTTCACACTGGATAGATAACGAACGTTGCCGGCAACATCGTTTACTCCCACCACGATCAAAGATGACAATGCTACTCAGAGATTCCAACTGCCCCGCCACCCCAATAATGCACGATTCCAACAACACGTTCGTGTCAGCTGTACCAACCGTTGTCCAGGGGGCGCCGCGCCGAATCATCCGATTGCCGTCGGGCTACCAGCTACCGAGACCCCCTCGACTCGGGCACCGCGTTCGAGCCGCCGCGGCTGCGTACAACATTCACTTGCATCACGACATTCCACAAGCCATCGCGTCGCGTCCAGTGTTTCCTCACACCCACGCCAGCGCAGTCCCCTCGACATTGCAACACAAACCTGCTCATGACTCCACTGCGGTTCACACACCCAAGGCTCTGCCTCAAGGGACGACCCACTACATCCAAATGCCTCAAGACTCGCAACCTCAATCTCAACGAAAGCCATCGACAATGATAGCTCTTCGTTTGCGCATGCTGGCACAGGTTCTTCATCACACGTGGCGCCATTCCCCCCTCTTTGTCCTATGGTGGGTGGTCTACGCCGCACTGTCCGTTGGAGCGTTCATGTGGAAGTTTATGAGCTATCGCCACAACGCTGGCATGTTCAACCTGGCAGGGTATGCGATTTGCTTTGCCCGGGGGTCGGCCGAAGTCGTGCTTTTCAACGGGTTTCTGCTGCTATGGCCTGTGATGACACGTGTGCAGTACTGGCTGTGGACGTTGTGGCCAGGGCTAGCTCGTTGTTTGCACATGGAACACCGAGTGACGTGTCATATTGTGTACGGATGCATGTACTACCTGGGGGGGTACGTCCACGTAATCGCGCACCTCGTCAACGTGCTGATTCGAGTGCCCATGGCATGCGAAACCACATGGAGCGACTCGATGTTGGCCAACGTGACGGACTTTGCGCACGGCCCCAAGCCAGACGCCGTCCGCGTGCTCTTTCAAACGGCAACCGGCCTCACGGGGGTCGCCATGCTCGTGTGCAGCCTCGTCGCCCCGTACTGCAAATTCCAGTACCGCCAGTCCAAAGCTGTGTATTGGAACAAGTGGGGGCACATCTGTGACGGGGTTATGTTTGGAATAACATTCGCTCATGGGATGCAGCATTGGCTGGAACAAGCCCAAGCGTTTCCCATCATGGGTCCCCCTCTCGCCATCTATTTGGTCGTGGAAGTCGCGCCCAGGTACTTTTGTACACGTCGCAACGCTGTCACGCACTTCACCAAGACCCAAGACACTGTCACATTGCACATTCCAACGACCCAGCGGTTTGCCAACGCCCTCCCGGGGACGTTCTTGCGCCTTCAAGTACCCGTGGTGAGTCCCTTCGAGTGGCATCCGTTTAGCATCACGTCCCACAACGACACGGAAGTGACGGTGCAGATTCAAGTTTCTGGTGACTGGACGAGTCGGCTGCATGACATTGTGTACCCACATTTGATGGTTCGCATCGATGGCCCCATCCCAGCGCCCGCCGTCGAAGTGAGTCAGTACAAGGTGGCTGTGCTCATTGGCGCAGGCATCGGCATCACCCCCTACATGTCCACCTTACACCAGCGAGCGACGTCAGCTGTGGCGACCCATGACTGCACACCCCAACACCAACAACAACTGTATGTGCATTGGCAAACCAACCGACAAGCGTTATTCGGCACGCACGGCGACTTGCTCGAACGCGTGGCGTGGCTCGATGGTGTCGATGTCCAACTGCACTTGACAGGGGACTGCACCAAGGCGACCCCGGACGACTTGAACGTGCTCAAGACGGCCCAAACCCTTATCCACGACCAAGAGGCCGTGGACATCATCTCGGGGCTGCGGCTGCCCAAAACCACCGATTTGGGTCGACCTGACTTCCATGCGATTCTGCAGCAAGTTGCAGCGAAACATCCGAATGATACCATTGGCGTGTTCTTCTGCGGCCCGCCAGCGTTGCAGACGCTCGTTCGACAAGTGCTGTGGCAAGTCGAACGTGAAAGCCAACAAGAAGGCCACCCTGTGGTCATGCCTTTTCACCCAGAGGTGTTTTGAGTTGCTACTGTAGTAACTTTTGCAGCTGGAAATGTGCAAGCCACTGTGTACTTGGTAATCGAAAAGCTCGACAGTTTGCAAAACGTTATATTGTGTTTTCGAGTGAAATTTCGTGTTGTGGCGTGGTTTCTCGTTGGAATTTAAATCGATTTGAGTGGCTACTTCAGATGAACTCAAGATTATTCGCCAATCAAAACCTTCTAAATGAAATTTAACCAATCAGATCGATTGTGGATCGGTTTGGTCGGCGCGATTCGATTGCACCCCCTCCCCAAATTTGTATCAAATCGACAATATACAGTATCATATTATTGTCGTTACAGTATCTTAGCCGTCAACACACAATCCACATGCGGCCTTTAACGGACAACACCAGCGCGTTAACATGGTCGTCGTCACTCGCAAGAAACAACGCCTTCAGTCAGGAACTGAACCGCTGTCTAGGTCTGCACCATGCCCTCCACCACCTCCACGTGTCGGCGTCCCACATTCCGGGTGCGATCAACACGCACCCCGATGCAGGGTCTCGCGCCAGCCGCGAGCCATACCGACCCAACTGGCAGTCAGCGACAGCAGGGTGGACACCATCTCCAATACCACCACAACTCCGGCACGCGTACCGGTCATCTCTCATCTTCACCGCGCCTCATTGGCCCCATCCTGGTGGGCTCGTTACAACCAAGCATGGACCCGCTACCAACATTCACAACATTCCACGGAATGGCTATCCTCTGCACCGCCCTCGCAGTCCCAGATACTAATTGACTTCGCAACACACCTCTCGTCATCAGGTCATCGGGGCATGGAGTTGCAACTCAGTATCAACCATCAAGTCGAAGCTTGCTATCATTTCCTGGTACCACCAGTGTGGCTGGCGCTACGACATCTCCTTGTCCCGGGACCATGCCATCCAACTCGCCGACATGGTCCGTCTGAGCCCAGCACCACGAGCAAAAGAACCAATCACCATTGCTCTCCTGCAAGCCCTTCGAAGTCAACTATGATTGCACGAAAGCCCCGACCAAGTCATCTGGGCCTCTACGGTCCTGGTTTTCTTCTTTCTTTTACTCCAAGTACCAAGCGGTTAGCGGAAAGCCAACGAATCAAACCCTCCAGTACAGCGACGTAACTTTCCTCGACCACGTTGGCCGTGAAACGTCCGATTATGGCGCGATTCGCACTGTCCAAGTGCTAGTTCGAAGCTCCAAATCAGACCAACAAGGAAGGAATAGGGGTTCAGCTACACCTCGGGAAATCCGGTCTCTCGTGGTTATGCCCAGTCGCACTAGCAGCCTGGGTGCTCAAACATCACGCGCGAACGATCGGTGCAATGCCCAGCGAACCGTTATGTTGAACATCAAAGCTGCAGCTCATCACGTGCGAATCCATCAGCAATCTCAATCGGTCTGAACCCGTGTCTGTACTCCACCCACTCACTTCGCAGGGGTGGCGCAACAGCTTTGTTTCGTGGTGGAGCCTCTGACCTCTCTGTCCAACGTTTCGGGCGATGGTCGTCCGACGGGTACAAACAGTATACACGAATCAGCGGTGACGAAGTTGCTGGTATGGCGACAAAGATGGTTTCAAATGCACTGAACTCTGGGGCTACCGCCACGCCTCTCCCAAGGACAAGACATTTGTTTCCCCCTCTTCGTTGCGTTTTCCAAACTACAGTAGACGAAAACCTAACGTTACAGTAGTAACGTGTTACTGGACACGTTCACGTACGCGTCGACTTGTTTCACTATTGAGGTTCGAGCTACAGTACTGATATTGATATTAATTACTGGTAACGTTACGCTGTAAAGTTAAAATCACTGGTTTTCGCGACCTCCAGCGGGCATTTCGTGATTTTAACTTTACAGCGCAGTAAAACTTACAGTCGCAATTGTTGTCGTGAGGTAATACTGTACTAGTGTAAGTAGGGACGCCTCGTTGCTTTGTCGCATTCCTGTCTTTGCTGCTGCTGGCCCTAACGTCAGTCACTGCATACTGTGGTATGTATTTTTAGTGCCAGGTAAAGGTAAACGAAAACGACGCGGCTCGACGCGAAAATCATGGCTAAAACCATCATCCAACTTTTAGCCTGAAAACCGTTCAATTTAATAAATACTAGCAACATTTTAACTGGAAATATGATGGAATACCTTGTAACGTCATCCACATACTGGGTATGTTAGTTACCAGGGTGCCTGTGAACCAAGGTAACAACGTTGGCAGCTTTTCAGATTTACTACCCACAGACCACACACGCCATTCGCTTCCAACAGTCCAGGGAGGCGTCAGTGCGTGGTGCTTCCCATGTCTGGGTGATGCTTTGTTTAGTGGTTCATACTCTGCCGTCGGAAATACCGTATAGTGTATATGCATTGCGACGGATTAATCTATTGAGACTCCTGTAATAACTGATAATTTGCTTGTAATAACTGATATTTACTTGTGAACATGTTGAATATACTTCAAATTTGTATGACGCAATGGATAAACAAAATTTTGAGAACGAGTGTCGGCTGGTTGTGAAATATCACCTGTCGCAATCCATATACACTATACGGTAGTACAACTTAAACGATCCATGTTTTGAATTACAGGTGTATCCGCGTGTGTGTCTGCTAGCCCGAAACCAAAATGATTTCAGAATGCTGTGAACAGGCAACAATTCTTCCGACTGGACTACAAAGTCTGGTACAACGCAACCCTCCTTGATCTGTGCATCGTCGTCAAGGTGGTGAGCTATGGGTACGTCGCCCCCCAGCCCCAGTACCATTTATTGTTGTTTGCATATCCTTCCGAGCATTTGGGCTCACCTCAAGCGCAGTGGAGGCAAAGGAATGCAGATCCTCCTGTACGTCGTCGTCGCGACGACCATCGGTTAGCTTGGAGCATTTTGCCCAATGTGTCGGTTCCATGACCCATATATACAAGGATTTTGTATGTAATGTCCACCCTCCTCAATACGTCATCCACCCCGGGGTCGTTTCTGCCGTGCTGGCCCAAGATCCAGCGCTCATTTCTCGAAGCGGCACCCCGGCGGTGTCGATGGAAGAGTATGGCCCTCGAGGTGGTAGTGGTGCATTGAAGCGAGGTAGTCGCATGCGAGACAGCACGTTTACCTCGAGCAGTTTCGGAAACAACGGGTCGCCTGGCGGGACGGACCTGCTTGGCAAACTCTCGGCAATGCTGCGTGGCCACAGCACTTATACAGAACTGGTTGATGATTCCTTTGACGAACTTCGTTGCAGCAACAGTGGAACGCCGCCACGTCCATTGACGCCCGTGTCCCCCCTTCTGACGTGGGATTTGGACTCGCCACGTGGCGGCAACCGACGCGTGCGATCGAACACGATGGCGAGACAGTCGACGTCGTCGGCCATGCGGCGACAAAGCATGAGCCCGCGCCCACCTGCACACGACACGATCCTCGTCACGGAATTCAAGTTCTTGCACACGTCGTTTGCGCCGCCATTTCCACTCGCCGCCGTCGCCTGTGCCACCACAACGGCGCCGCCGGTGTCTCCCTTTCGAGCGTCAGTCGATGACGTGTTCTTCGACAACAACGACGATCCCGAAGATATCTCCATCGATCCAGACAACCTCCGCGACAGCGTCCGACATCTCGTGCGGCACATTCAGCGGCAGGACTCTGGCGACCTGGCAGCCATGTTGGACTGCCCCGATGTTCTGTCCCCAGACACAGCTGACGACGACGATCGCATTGGCTTCTTGCTCGGGATGTCCATGTCCAGCGACGAGTACCCACCCCTTCAAGACACCACCACCACGTCATCCGAGGCCATGTCGTCTTCCCCCGAGAGCCGTTCGTTCGACAAATACGTAGACACAAGTGTGTCCAGTGTGGAGCAGGTGTTGATAGGTCACAGCAACCAAGACATGGACGACGACAATGAGTTGCTTCAACTGACGCCGTCCGTGCGGAACCTTGTTCTGGACCTTCGAAGGGACTGCGCGCGGCACTCGCTGCATCCCGCCGACCTCATCGGTGTCCCGTCCTCTAACCATCTCCATCATCACAATCATCACAACCACACACAACAGCTACCTTCCCAGCCATCCATTGGACGCCATCGCAACCATTCGCATCCCCCCGACGCGGCTACGTCCCCGTCGTCCACGTCATCGGCGGCGGCCGCTCGTGTCCATCCGATGTTTCCATTACGAGACACCAAACCCCCCCACTTTTCTAGGCTCATGTCGTCTGTGGCGGGGGGGCTTCGTCGTTTAAACATCCACAAGTCCAACAAACGGCCACCAAGTCGTCCGTCCATCCCCCACCCCAACCATTACCCCCCGCTTCCCCCTGGCATGATATCGTCGTCGTTGTCGTCGTCCCCCCCCGCTTCTGCTACTTCTCCCTTTGTCCATCCTCCAACTTCTTCTCCTGGAGCCGACATTGACGGCGCTCGGTGGAAGATTGTCGAGCTCGCGTTTCGGTTTGGCGGACCCCATCGGTACTACCTCGTGCAAGCCGTCAACATGTTTGCCCCACTCACAAAGTACGGCCGGCGCGGTACCCCCCATCCCACCCGCCTCGTGTGTCATCCGTACGGAACCCTGCAATGGGAACATAAGCGAGGCGGGTTCAGCGCCCCCGTGGACCTCGCGCTCGCGTCACATGTCGTGGACGGACGGAGCACGGCCGTGTTCCACAAGTGCGACGGCGGAAGGGCGCGGCACCTGGCGCGGGTGTCGCTCAGTGTAGTGTTTAGCCACCGAACGCTCGACTTGGAGACGCAGAGCGCCGACCACCGCGACTGGCTCGGATCAGCTCTGCGCACCCTCATACAGTATGCCAAGACACAACGGCAGGCCGAAGCTACAGTCATGCGCGAAGAAGAAGCAGCTGCACACCACAGCAACGACGACGACGGGCCGACGCTCCCTGTCATGGCCCCTATCATAGCATAACACGACTCTTGTACCATGCGTGGCAATTGCAGCAGAGGAATATTAGAGACAGTAACGTGACTCGTGAATGTATGGGGCGTACTACTGTACGTACTACTACTACAGTACTAGTATGCCCCTAGTTGTTGGGGAACTGGACCGTACACTAACTTACCAGTGTTATATATGGCCATCATATATATATATATATATGATGGCCATACATAACACTGGTATATAAAAAGAATATATACTGTATATATATTCTTTTATATATAGAGATATTAATACTGGTATATAAAAAGAATATATACTGTATATATATTCTTTTATATATAGAGATATTGTAGTTCACGTGATGTTTATGATGTCGATAGGGAAATTGACGACAAGCCACGTACACCGAGGGATTTATTCACAGTTCAAACGCACGAAACGATATACTAGTATATACTATATAGTATTGTGCTTTGCATCTTATTTGGCAGTACTTATGTAGGCTCTTCCTCAGCTTCAAATGATTTAGATTTCTGTCAAAACTCTGGGATAGATTTAGGCTGGATGCCATAGAAAACGGCATTAAAATGGCCGTTTTTCCAAACAAAAGTTACCAAAATATTCCAGTTTTCGAGATTTTGTGCGTCTGGATGCCACCAAAGTTCAGAACTTATGCTACAATTTTCTTGAAAATTGGGTCTTTTATGGAGGTTTGTGTTCACGTTGAAGTGTTGCACTTCAATCGGAAATTATCGAGAATAATTATTTCATAATTCAGAATAATTATTCCATAATTCAACTGGTATCCAGACAACTTTGTAGATATTACTTTTTTTGTCCTTGTTTTCATGGGATATGAGACTTTGGGATTTTTTTGCAGACTTACCAAAACGGTTTATGGCATAATTTTATGGGGTGGCTGGCACCAGCCCTAAAAGTACAATAGTACCAGACTACTACGGTAACTGTTAGTAGTTACTAGTAATACTGTATAACTTGGTTAGGTCGTTGTTGGGAGAGTATTCTATATTTGCTTCGAAATACCCTTGAATTACGTACACATTTACTATTATTATACTATGAATGATGCAGGCGGTACGAGGCGTTGCTGGCCAAGTGGCTCGGCAACGCCGTCGTGTTGGCCGTTTTGAGCACATTGAGCGCCACGACGCTGGCCACGCCTTGCATGTCCAAGCCAGGAGACACGCGCACATGGCGCTTGAGCAGATCGATCGCGTGCCAAACTTGGTCCTTCGTGGGGGCCACTTCCATCAGAGCCCCATGCGACGACGTCGCCGGAGTCGGTCCTCCCATCGCCAGGCTTCCTCCACCTTCGACCGCTTCGTCCAAATTGCCTGGCCGGAGCTACGTCGCATATTTATTATTTATACATATATATATATATATCAAGGACTCCATCATACCATGATTATATAAAGCATTATCTCATCTCGAATAAAAAAAGAAGCGATGTAGGTTGCACTGACTATTGAATGAGCAGCACCATAATCGGCAGATACTCGATTATCGACCAATCAAAACCCACAGCATGAATCAAGGGGGCCAATGAAACTCATTCTTCCACCGTTCCACATTGAAATTCGTGTGTGATTATTATATTAGTGTCACGATTTTTACATACAACGTAGTACAACGAAATTTCACCGCAAACCATCAAGTTGCTTGGTGAATATCAGCACAAACATCCAATATTTTTGGCTCAAAGCACAATATATATATATATATATATCCAAGGTATATATATATATATATATATCAACGCCATCATTATACCAACACAGTTCCGAAATGGTAAAAAAAACAACACACACACACACGTTGAGAAAGAAACCGTCATCATAAGTAGCCTATCATCATCCTCTCCTTATAAATATATATATATATATATTTGTATTATCTTGAGAGGATTGCACGAATAGTAGACATACACACCTCCAGAAACCCGTGTTTGAGCAGTACACTATGGACGATCTGCGTGTCGTCGACGCCAACATCCACGACGGGTGCTTTGCCATCGAGGTCGATCCAGAGTTGAGCGTTCGGTTCATGGAGCCCCACCCACGGCAGGAACGGCGGCATTTGATGGGCAATGTCAGCTAGCAATGCTTGCAATTCCTGCATGGCGTCCGAAGTCGTGGTTGCTGCGGGGTGCCGGGAGAGCAACGTGGCGACCGTCGACGGCGGCAGCACCCCCGACGCGACCCATGCATGCACAATCTCGGGGGGGTTGAGGCTATGCAGGGCCACCGACAGCCAGTGGAGCACGTTCTTGAACGTCCATTGGAGCTGCGGGTCCATCAAGCTCGCGCCGTCTCTGCATCTGGCAAACAGCGCGTCCACTTCTTCGTATCGAAACCTGGCTTTGAACGTGGAAATGAGCCCGAGGTGGCACGGATGGCACGTTGCGACGGGAAAGTTGGGCGGCCAAAACACCAACCGCAGCGACTCAAACAGGAAAAACGTGCGCTGGTCGCCGAGCGCGTCGAGCAGCATCGCCGCCTTGACATGCGGCACGGCGCTGTCCAGAAGTACATGGAACGTCCGCTGTCGAGCTTTGGCCAGCGCATTCAGCTGCTTGAGCACGTGCATAAACGTGTGCGCAACTTGGAAGCCAGATTTGGTCACGTCGTATAGGATGCGGTACCGCCGCCGCAAATCCAGGTTGGCCATGGTGCACATGGGGGATGACGTGGCGCTCCGATCGGTGCCAATCACTTGGAGATCAAATGTCTCACCCGCAGCGTTGACGCACAACGTGACGGTGAGGCGGGCGGTCGATCCGTCCAACGAGTTGGAAGATGGCGCGCCATTGTTGTTGTCTGCGTGGTGGCCAGCAGAGGCGCCGCCGAGGGGTGGTGGCGGCGGTGGTGGCTTGGATGCCAGCGCAAACTCGGCGCCAGTCCAAATGTCTTGAGGGTCGACGTGCTGTAGTAGGTGGTGGAGCTCACGCTGTCGCGTTTGAAAATCAACCGATTTGATCAGCGACGACGAAGAAGAGCTGTGGGGAGGTGGGGTGTGATGATGCACGTCGGCCGACGACATGCGCGATGTGAAGCTCCCAAATCGCGTGCGATACCCGTCCAACCATCCGTTGGACGCGCTAAACTTGCTCAACGCTGCGTGCACCTTGTCAGGGAGCCGCGCATGTGGATCGGATAGCATCATATGCGCCAACTGCATCGCTTTGCCTTGCAGCGCCGCGCCAGTCATCTTGGTCTCGGGACTGCTTACCTTGGACTCCATGCGCCACTTGTGCAGCGCTTCGTCCAATACCTTGAGATCGTACGTACACTTGGTCGTCTTGCGCTTCTTCTTGACCATGTCGGCCGAGTCCGTCTCGTGCCGGATCAACTCTGTGTTCTTGCAGATGTTTGTGATCGTCGTGCGCCCGACTTGGAACTTCTCGGCGAGTTCCTAAGCAGTTGTCATGAGGGTGCGATGCCATGCTTGAGTGTTGAAGGAGATATTATGGGATGCGATATGCGTTGGCATGCATACCCGATGGGTGAACTGGTTGCTCGCGGCCAAGTCGACCACTTGCCGCTTCTGCCCAAGCGTCAACCGCTCACGCTTCCGTGTGCCTTTCGCGGACGACACGTCGTCAGTGTCCACCACGTTGTTGTTGTCGCCGTACTCGTTGCATTGAAGCATGTGCGAGACAGGGGCATCCTCCGCCGGCGGCAACAGCAACAACGAATCGTCTTCCATCTCCATGGCGAATGTCCTTCTTGGCAGTATTGTTGCGACTTCCCCCTCGAGTTAGAAACCACGACCTGTCGCTGTTTAAAATGGTTTTAAAACTACAAGTCAAGGGAAAATTTGGTTTTACTCTCCGGATATTCCATGTGTGAAATACTTTTAAAATGAATTTAGAATACTTGTTTAAACCCAGTAAACGACGTTATTTACGTTTAAATCAACGCGGATCGTACGTTAATGCATTTAACGCGAAACTTAGTTTGCGCCACACACCAAACCTTTGGCCGATGAAGCGCAAGGACGTGACGACGGACGCCGCCGCGCAGCAGGCATTATCCAAGCGCAAGAAGTGTCCGTATCTAGATACCATCCGCCCTCAGCTTCTGGACTTTGACTTCGAGAAGGTGTGCTCCATCAGTCTGTCGGACCAGAACGCGTATGCGTGCCTCGTGTGCGGCAAGTACTTTCAAGGCCGCGGGCCCAACACGCACGCGTTCACGCATTCCGTGCAGAGTTTCCACCACGTGTTCATCAACTTGTCCACGGACAAGATCTATTGCTTGCCCGACAACTACGAAGTCACGGACTTGTCGCTTGCGCCGATCAAGAACGCGCTGCGGCCGTCGTTCACGCCCGAGTACACGGCCTCCCTCGACACGAACCGCACGCTGGCCCAAGACAGCTTTGGTGTGTCGTACCTTCCTGGGTTCATCGGGTTGAACAACCTCAAGAAGACCGACTACATCTCGGTGGTGCTACAGGCGTTGGCCCATGTCACGCCCCTGCGCGATTACTTCCTCCAGCCAGACAACTACGCCGCCGCCGTCGCCAAGACGCGGTCGCCGCTCGTGCTGCGCTTTGGCGAGCTCATTCGCAAGCTATGGAGCCCCCACAATATCAAAAACACGGTGCGATCTCAATTCTATTATTTCTCGTGTATTTTCGATTTCTTGACAAATATATATTAATCTTATATATATATATGTATATATATATTAATATAATATATATTTGTATATATATTAATATTACATATATATAAATCTTTATATGGTATTTGATCGAATAGATCAGTCCACATGAAATCGTCCAAGCCATTTCCGTGGTCAGTAAAAAGCGCTTTCACATTGGCCGACAGAGCGACGCCCTCGAGTTCCTCTCGTGGTTTCTCAACGAATTGCATCGGGTGGGTACAACACTCTATGCCCAATATTTATTATAATACGTCAGCCTATATATATATAATATTTCTGCTATGCTTGTACGAATACTTGAGTGATGTATAGGGACTTGGCGGCACTAGAACCCCCGGCTCGAGCGTGATCCATAAGGTGTTCCAAGGCATGGTGCATGTTACGACACTCCCAGCGCCCGGTGCCGCGACCCACGACGGCGATGCGGCGGCAGTGCCCACCGCTGTGCCTTTTCTGTATGTGCAGCTTGCACCAAAAATATATATCTATGTATGTTTATTTGCCGGACTTGTAGATATTTGACGTTGGATTTGCCGCCGACGCCGCTGTTTAAAGACTCACAAGGCGGTAATGTGATCCCTCAAGTGCCGTTGTTCACCGTGTTGGAAAAATTCGACGGCGACAAAATCACGGTACGCCCTAAAAAAATAATTAAAAAAAGAATGGAACAAAGAAATATTTTTAGAAAATATTCGAAAAACAATATTTGGAACAAACATTTGAAAGAAATATTTGAGTCAAATATTTGGCAAAACAATTTGAAACAAATTGATTTGGAAAACGTGTTCAAAAACATATATTGCAAAAAAAATTTTTTTTGGGAAAAATCTATTTTTTCCCCATCACTCTCGATTGTTTAAATGAACATCTCATCTCGATTGAGTAGCACGTGTTACACGGGGCGACGCGGCAACACAAGCAGTACTCGATCGATTCGTTGCCGCCATACTTGATCTTCCATATCCACCGGTTCACGAAAAACAACTTTTTCACGGAGAAGAACCCAACTATCGTCAACTTTCCCGTCAAGAACCTCGAATTAAAAGAGTACGTGGCGTCCCGCGTGCCGACCGCCGCCGAAGTGGACGCGATGACGACGACGGAGCTGAAGGCGCTTCTGTCGCACTGCGGCGGGACCTCTGCGGGGATTGTGGACAAGGCGGACCTGGTAGCGCACGTGCACAAACATGTGGCCAAAGCCTCCCAGACAAAGTACAACTTGATCGCGAATATTTGCCACGACAGCCCCGTGACTATTGGCAAAGAAACCACCGCCGTCAACATGGACCCGCTGGCGGACGGGACGTACCGCGTGCATGTCCAGAACCGATCGACGGACCAGTGGTACGAAGTGCAGGATTTGCATGTGCAGGAGACGATGCCCCAGCTGATTGGCATCTCCGAGTCGTATGTGCTCATATATGAACGAAAAGACGGACCTTAATCATCACGCGAGCTAATGTCAAAAGAACACACCAAGCATGTGTTGATGAGAGATTGATGTTATATCGTTTGGACTGTACTAGTACAGCATAATGTACTTACTGTACATGGACGATGACAGTTGATTTTAGTGTTCAGCTAGACAGAGTAATTAGGGACTACTAGTACTACTAGGACATACTAGTACAGTACTGGTGTAGTATTGGGCAGGTCACCCAAATTTGAGCTTTTGACGACGATGCGATCAGTCAGTAACGTTCGTTACCTTTGATCAAGGCCTGGGCATCACTTGGACACAGGACGTGATTTGATTGGCCTAGGTGGCTCATTCATTCATTCTCCTAAGTGTAAGGCATGTGATTCTGATGGCGGCTCCAGTTTCCTGTCGGTGTAACAATATGTAGAGAGTATACCAGTATAGCGTAAGAGTTATTGGTGGCTATGACATTGCTGGGGAGACTTGCTGTGGGGATGTTGTTTGCTTCAGTTTACCAGGAAGGACTAGTTGGACGGTGTCTAATTTAGCCCGGTGGAAGTGTCGACTAGTCGGTCATTTCTTCCCACTGGTCGTCAAAGAGGCAGCACTTGTGTGTATAACTTACATGGTTGTCATATTATATACTAGTACGCTAGTGTTAGCATACACATTACAGATTCAGGAGCAGGTACAGAATCTCCCCGTCAAAGCTGTCGCCTCGATCTCGTACTACGTGTTGTTCTTGGCCACTTAGTGACGAAAAAAAATCATCTTCGTCAGTGTCGTACATCCCCCAATCAATCGAATCAAGCAGCCCGTCGTCATCGTCGTCGGCGGCGGCGCTGCTGGTGTCGTCTTCTGTGATCCAGCACCCCCCCTCCACCCCCCCTCCTTGCCCGTGACTTTGCTTCGCCCATGTCCACGGGGCTTCCAAACACAATGAGGACGCCACCTGGGCTGCATGTGTTTTGTGGATCTGGCGCGTGTGCCGGGTGCAGTACCCGCCTTGCCTGGCGAACGTGCTGCAGCCGCCCCATTTGCACACGCGACCCCCGCCATGCTTGACGCACCGTCCGCGCAGTTGAGTGACGTTCGTGCACCCCACTTGGGCGCACAACACCTTGGCTCGGGTGGCGCCGTGCCGTGGACAGAAGTCGCCGACGCGCGCTCGAGCTTGGCACCCCTCCGGGTGTCGACACACGATTTTGCCGCCGTGGCGGACGCACAGCGCTCGGGCGTAGGCTTGGTTGTCGCAGTCGTGGACGAGGCACCGACTTCGGCCACGATGGAACTTGCACCGCCACGCGTTTGGTGTCGAGTCGTCCACGGGGGCAGTGCAGCTTCGGAAAAAACACGTGGCCATATTCAAGTAGAGTTCAAAGTGACGACGGGAGGTAGAGAGAGAGAGGGGGGATTATTGAAATGTGCGATCGAAAGACAAATGGGTTGAAGTACGGTGACAGCTCACCCATCCATGCTGTGCATCCAGGAGACTCGCGCCGTCAGTTTGGGGTTGGAATGACCTCGCGTCAACAACAAAGTTGTAGTACACTGTACTATAGTACGTTAAAGAATTACAAAGAAGATGATGAATGGGAGTGAAACCACGACATGATCGATCGTCCAAAACCTGTAAACGTGTTGAACCAACTTGTTGGATATGTGGAGTATGTCTACTAGTACCGATTACCTCGAAGTACATCATCGATCACAAAGCAATCATGCACGTGCAAATGATTGGGAAGATGATGCCTGACGTTATTTATCCCACCATGTTCCCTCCAAGGTTGGAATGGTGATCTGATCCCTTGGACGAATATCAAACGTTACGTTCTGGGTGGTTTGGTGGGTGGGAATGGTAAGCAATTAGTCGAGAGTACTCATTCTCGTAGTACAATCTCATGTCCAGATGGACCAGTTCTTTTGGCTCAGTTGGGAGCGCGTCTACTTATAGATCACTTTACACCTGATCTAAGTAGGACAAGAACACACCGATGGTCGCTGGTTCAGTCCCAGGTTTCCTCAGGTCCTTGTCATCGACACCAGGAAGCCGAGTTAGGGTCGAGTCAGGACCCTCCCCTTTCACTCAATTGACAAAGTCCACCACCCGATCTTGGGCCATACCTAACGTTATATCTGAAGTCATCCAGATTTGAGTTTGCGTGAACGTAGCCAGTCATTCGATACGGGAGTATCCACTTTGCAATCTAAGTGCTGGAAGTACAGTACCGGTAATGTCTGCGGCATCCAGTCAGAACACCCTGTTCTTCTAGAGAACACCCCCACTGCCCTGTCAGTCAGGTAGCAGTGTCTGCTAGCTGTGTAGGAGGTTTTTGTGCCTTCTAGAGGCTTGTCCTCAGAGTAGAAGACAGCGCAGACTCGTCATGGAACATCACAGGATGTCGTGACCAATCATAATCTAGTATTTGATTGGCTGTTGGAGGAACTGGCACATCTAGAGCCAGTTCCTCCTCTGTCGTCAGAATTAATTCACTTCCGGTTCTCCCTTCCTCCACTTACCTGTCTGCTGCTGCAACCTGCCCATCCAACTGGTTATGAGCCTTCCACCGACTTCCTCGTCGGCGCCGAAAACTACGACGACTGGTTCCTCGAACTCACGTCGATCATCCTCCCTGGTGAAGCGTTGGACTCCATGGCCACGCAATGCACCGAGGTCGAGGCAGTGTGGTCCATGAAGGGACTCATCCGAGCCTTCCGCGTCCTTGACAGCGACGTCAGGCGCATCCGCCATCATCTCGATGCAGCGGCCAACGTCCAACCT